>NW_009198148.1:0-10037 GCF_000690835.1 Fulmarus glacialis
AAATGTTTATTTATAAATTAAATAATAAATAAATTATTGAAACACTTTTGTAGATAAACAAATGAAAGCTCCTAGCCTAAATTAAGATTTGCTTCTATCTAGTCCCACTCCTGCAGGTACAATTACTTTTTATAGCTGGCTTGCCGAAACCTAGCACAGAACATGCTGCCATAGCATTATAACTGTTTAACCAGGAAGACCTTTCAATTAATGTATAATTTTTATAGATTCACTAAAGGGGGGGAAAGCTAACCTTGGTTTTCTCAAAGAAAAAGAATTAAGAGTCTGCTAGATAGCCATATCCAAAATATAGCTAAAATTTACTACGTTGTTGGGAAGTCTCTCTTTCTATTAAAACCTGTAACTGATGAAGTCCAGACTGCTGGTGAAAGGGAGCAGGCAAGCGTATGAGACCACCTTGCTTTTCTTTGTTAATCTGGCAGAATATTTTGCCTGTGCAAAGAATGCCTAGCTGGAGAGCATACGTGTGTCTGCTCTTGCCAAGGGGTACGTCAGACGGTACCTGTTAAATGCTTTGCAAAAGTTTTCTTTAACTTGGTCTGTTGGTCTGCAGCCAAACAACAGACTTGTAATGGATTTGGGCAAGAGAAAAAGGAGTGGCAAAGGGATAAGACGATGAGGCTAATTCTTCCATAGAAAGTACTGAAGGAGACAAGCAGCAGTAGCTGTAAGTAAAAACATTTCAGACAGGAAATTTTAAAATGAGATATTTGTCTTTTTTAAATATCAGATGTGTAGATTGCAGCTCTCTACTTTACTTCCACAAGCTGTGTTTTCAGTAAACGCTCAGAGAAATTATGATACGAAGACTCAAGTGGAAAATTTGTTCCATTACTGGGTCACAAAGCCTCAGAAAAAGTCCCTACTCCCCCCATTGAACCCAAGCAAGGCTTGCTGATTTTTTTACTATATAGGGTACCTGAAAATACAAATGCCAGCAGAACTAAATAACAGGCATGGATGGAAATAGCCATTTATAGTGCTGCTTTGGTTCAAGCAGATTAATACATGGCTCACAGCAGTGACCTGACCATTTCTAACCAGTGACAGGGAAGTCTAACTCATCTGGACAACATCTGCTCACTTTTTGTTTCTATTTAAAAGACAAAACAATATAAAAATAACCCATCCCAACCCAAGACAAGAGAAGCATCTACCTCTAAATCTGTTTTGCCATTTGCAACATGGTTTTAATACTATCTCCTCATGTTTGTTGAGTTACAGCAATGCATATCAATGCAATTGGCAAAAGCCACATAAAATCCTGGCCCTGCCAGGCTACCTGTCTTGCCCAAAAAAAGCCCATCCTCTGACACATGCAGCTACAGGAGGGATCACTGGCTGCTGGGGGCGCAGCCAGCAGGTGCCTGGGGTGACACACAGCCAGCCCATGCACTGCTGTCATTGCGCAAAGCTCTTCTAAAAAGAAAATACGCAAGAAGGAGGGGGAACGAAAGGTTAATTTTCTTGAGCAGTTCTTTTAACAATCACTAATCACCTTGGTCACCAATTTTATAGCAACTGCAGCCAGTGTATGAAGTTACTGTGTTTGTTCAAGTCACCGTATACCTGCAGCGTGGGAATTACATGCTCTGCACCGGTTAATTTTTGTCACATTTTTTCCTGACAATAGCCTGTTCTATTTGTATTATGCAAAGTGAGTAAGCTTCTACACCGTACATAACTTTCTTGCAACAAAATGAAAGTCGATCGGCATCATTAAATAAGCCTCATTGTCTTCATATCAACAATGATGTCATCTGACATCAGGGACTGTAACTATGCTGCTAGATGAGTTTCTCCTGCTATATTAGGCAGCACTGATTTTCCTATTTGTTCCATGCTTTCTTTCACAGAAGAGAAATTGCTTCATTTTGTCAGCTAATGCTTATGGCAGAAAGCAGTTGAATTTGTTCAGGAAAAACAAGTCAAAATACCTCTGTATTCTGTATTCAGAAATCTACAGAGAGACTAGAGGCTATTACTTTTTTAATAATTAATTCTGATGGCCACACATTTCTGAAAGCCTAAGTAATATATTCACGAGACTACAAAAAACCAAGACGGAATGTCCCCTGTATTGTCCCTGTCTAGCAATTTATCAATCTGTGTGCAGTGAATCACTGGTGGACCATAAATTAGGAAATGCTACAGCTGCAGAATATTATGAAAACACACAAACCTCCCTGTGAATGGGAAAGGAATACAATTGGGGAAGCCGAAAAGTAATAAACATTGAAAGCGTGCCAGCTTATATTTGGTTGAAAAAGAACACTACGGTGTGAGCATTGGAAAAACGGTATGTGGATTATTTTCAAAATAATTAGACCACCTCAGGTGATTTTTTAAAAGTCTTAGGTGGTCCTTTGATTGATAAAGGCTGTGGAGCACCAGTAGATATCACAGCCTTGACATGAGCAGCCCAAACACAAAGGCAAAGGGTAGCTCTGACCAGGTGTGCTCAGGTGTTTGCTCCATTCAGATATTGCTGCGCCTGCCACAGAGGCTCGATATTGGGGTGAGAGGCATACATTAAAGGACAGACTGTTAAAGATAGAGCTGCTGAATTTACTAGTTCTCTGTACTGGTCTGCCCTCATTATGGCACATCTTATTTTAGCTGACTGAAATGGCCATTAACAGCAATTAACCCACAGAAAGGGATAGAGTGGTTGGGCAAACATACTGTGTGCCTGAAATATATTGTGGAAAAAAAACCCAACATTTGTATAACCAAGAGTAAGAGAAGGTTTTGTTCCCTTTCCTTATTTACTTTTATTTGGATATTGCTAATAAGATCTTGTTAATAAGAATGTTCAGAGAAAGTTTGTACGGCTTTATACCAGTGGTAACACTTGACTTTGTTCCCATTCTGAAAGCTCTTAAATTGTTTACAGTGCAACCCACAAGGCCTTGCAAACAGGGAAAGAAAAAATACTCATGTGCTAAGATCTGCATTTGATTAAGACAATTCATTAGCAGGTTGTTCAACATCACATGAATTAAGGTATCAGGTGTTTATAGATAATACACCTATAAACAATAATTAAACATCACTGAATGTTTAAATCACTCATTGTTTGTTCTTTTAGTTTTGCTCATACAGAAGTGTAGCATTAATTTTAAGTATGTTTTATATAGCAAAAAGATGACATATAAATAAGGAGTCATATGAAACACAGAGCTGGTTAATTCTGCAAAAACATTTTTTACAAATAGTCGTACTCTGAACTGCAGCTCTTACACCAGTCTTAACTAGCTCTTGTGAATATCTGCATCAGTGGAGCTTTTGCATGACCGTTTGGCAAAGGACGATGCCTCCCACAACAGGAGGTACTGGACCTGAGGAAAGAGCATATCCATCCACAACAGCCCATCTGCTGCTGCCACCCCTCTGCTGCTGTTTAACAGTCTCCTCTAATGCTGAAGCAGAGCCTATGCTAAGTGACATGGGTAACCAGCTGCACCCACAAATGAAGAACGGGAGATAGGCAACGCCAATGTTCATGAACACCCAAAACCAGAGAAAAGAAAAAGTGCCCACTGTGACTTTCCAAAGCCGGTGGCAATGCTAGAGCACCAGGAAGAGGTGGGTGTCAAAATGGCATGGAGTATGTTCGTTAATAGCTTGTGAGCAGAAAAAAGAACTGAAAAATTCTCAATAATTTGTTCACAATGACCAGTTCAACTTTGCTTCCCAGTGATAAACGTATCTCCACTTCAACTGCTGTATGAAAGTGCATAAGGAAAGCAAGTACTACGAGTGCTCAGTTTCCATACCATCCTGCTGTGGAAACTACCCCTCCACCCCAAAGGTGCAAGTAGTAAAACAGAGATGAAGAGACCTGTGCCCCGACCAGCTTTCACTGAAGTGGCCCATTTTAACTGACCTCTCTTAGATTTTTATAGGAGGGCACTTTTGATACACCACTACCTCAGAGAGCCCAGGTTTGACAAAGTGTTCCTGGAGGAAATACTGTCAGGCCATTTACCAGCACTCCTGTATAATGAATACTGTTTGCAAATGAATCCTCGTTACATGGCACTGCAAATCCCATACAAAGGAACTTCACTGAACTGTAAAGAATCCTTACCAAGAATTAAAACTTAGGACATGGAGGTTTAAACAAATGTTAAACCTTTAAATTATGCAGCTGCAAGGCACTAGAGTAAATCCAGATATAGCAATGTGAAGCAACTACTTGAACATGGTGCCTTGACTTCCCAGGCAAACAAACGATAAAATATAAGCTAGAGAGATCTACGTTCAGCTGCCATTCTAGGTGGGAAAATATTCCCCTTGCGTGTTTCTTTTTCAGACACCTCCCTTAGATTCAGCTTCTGACTTGTGCAATTTACAGTTAGAGCAGTTTTGTACTAAAAACGTAAGACTTCAAAGCTGGGCAGTGTAGCACATTCATCAGAGTCTGCGTCTGCTGGCATACAGATAGCCATGCAGTTCAGCCAACCTTATATTGAACCCATTTGAATTAATGTGGTCTGATTGCCTGTCTGCCAAGTCTTGCAGTCACAAGCCTTCATCCAAACTGTGGTAAGTGGAAAAGACTAACTGGATCCAGCTCCAGATACAAACCATTCGTCTCTAAGGGATGTATTCCAACCTGCAGTATATCGCACCCCCAGAGAACCAAAGTGTGAGCATCTATAACAATTGCCATACATTTGGACGTTGCAAGTAAATAAATAACTTGTAAAAACAAGTCCTACTCATTTTTTATTTACAAAATACTTCAATTCCAAATATAATTTTTCTATTTATTCGTCACATGCTTTTCATAAATACTGTCACTTATTACAATTACATGCCCAGATATGTAGATCTCTTACTTTACAGTGGGAGTGATGCAGTTTTCTGTGGACAGCATCACAACACCAATGCTTAGCAGTAGGTAAGTACTGCAGCATCCTACCAGCAGCTGGGAACTGCACAAAAAATTGTGCTCTCAAAGCAGGTCCCTTAGGCAGCTGCCCACACCTAAGGTGAGATCCCTGCAAAGGCAGGGGTTGAGCCCCCACGCTTTGGGCGTGGGCGGTGGAGAGGCACGTCTAGAAGTGCTCATCTCTCCTGTAAATAGCACTGCTGCCTCAGAAATATGTCTGGGCAGTAATTTGATGGGGAGAAAACAGTTTAGCCAAAACACCATTTTTTTATAAAATACATGATGTTTTTAATGAGATAGTGTAAAATTCTTCAACGTTGGTAAATTATTTCAATTCTGAATGTGGCTAGTGCCTTTTACATGGCTATTTTCACATAATTTCATGATGTCAATATTAGCAATATATTACAGGACATAAACTGTGTGTCCATGTCGTAAGTCACTAAACACAGCTGCCACTTCGTATTGCTTGAAACATTTTTCCCAACTGAGTGGCTCATAAAGAAGATGATTAAATCTAGGTAAGACAAGATGTTACCTGTCTTGCACTTTAATAACTTAAATATTCTTTTTATATTGTTACGGTGACCTTTTACAACAGATCACATTCTGCTGTGATGCTGTGAAAACCTGTAACATTCTCAAAAACATTCCACACACATTTACTTAAATTTCATAAGTAAGCATTGTTTTGCCTGCTTCTACTTAAAAAGCCACCGCTAAGTAAGGGGGTTGATGGAGAGACAGAGAGTACTTGTTACTCTCTGTTTCCCTTGCTGAAGCCAGACTAGAATTTGTGCAAATCTGGTTTTTTTTAAAGTTTTACAGAACTGCAGAAGAAAATGAGGCTTCAAAGACAGATCTCACAGTAATTTCACTGAAGTAATTTTGAAAAACTAGAGAACTTTTACCCAGCAATTTTGAGCAATTGGCTGACTTGCCCACAGGAAAGAGGGGAAATAAATTCTGAGGGCTACTGAAAATGGCATTTTCAGGCAACTAGCCCAAGGATTTTCACAATACTCTCTGTAATTGAAGTACAGTGGGGAAAATTGCCTCTTTGACCCGTATGGTGTTTTGATTAAATGCGCGTGCACTGAACTATGACAAAATAAGGTAGCATATCAGCTGGCTCAAGACATAATAAACTAAATTCATGCCTTCTGCAATTCTTCTGAAGACAGCAGTATTTTTCAAGGGACAGACTTGATTCTATGAGTTTCCTGCCTTTTTTTTTTTTTCTTTATCTGGATGTTTCTTCCTTTGCACATAAGATGGCTAAAACAGAGTATTAGGCTTTGTGAGGAGAGCTTTGAACCTGGGAGTTCCCAATCTTACCTCCAAGTCTGTTGCCAACTAACCACAAATGCACATCACAGGAATAAAGACAAATGTGATATTAAAGAAAATAGCTGTGTATCCTAAATATAACTGGTATCAGAAAGGACAATCTCTGCATCTGTTTTATAGTTAAGTAGGCTTTGCTGATTTGTTACAGATAGTTTTCCCTCTTAAAGGGTAAGAAAAAGCCAGAGTCTATAAACATTGCACACTCTGGGACATCAAAAGTAGTGAACCAAGCCCAACCCAAAAGCGTGTTACTGTCCTGCTTACGTTAGCTCTCCTGAAAGCATGAACAACATTGGAGAATACAACCAGCAGTTTTCACCTCTCCCTGGCCAGAGCTGCAGGCGCTCCAGGGAGCCCAGTCAGTCAAGGCTGTTTTGGACAAAGAGATGACCCCTCACAGTTGCGTGCCACTAACAGGAAAAGCCACCTGCCTGGCTTGCACAAAGCTGGCAGTAGCTCTTAGGACTGGGTAAAATAAAGACAAAGAGCAAAGTGTGCTGGAGGCAATTTTCAATGTGCAATTCGACCAGATCAGACCCCCTTTGGCTCAGTGCTGGCCTGGCCAATCTGCCCAGTGTGATGAGAGCAGTCATCTCTATTTCAGGAGCAGAAATTTCTGAGACTGCTTTTCAATGTCAAGCTTCCTCTCCGAAAGCAGGCTGAGCTGATTCTCTGTCCTGAATGCTCTTGCTTTCTGACTGCTCCTTCCTTGCCTTCAACAGACCGCAAGTGCTAGAAATCCCCTCCAGGGCAAACCCCAAAGACTATCACCGGCAACTCTCCCCTAGGGCCTTTGCCTGCACAGTTCCACGTGAATTGCCCATGTTATTCACCACACATGGGAAGCTAGAGAAAGAGGCCAGAAGATGGTGGAAGCCAAAGGGCCACCAATTTGAAGGCAACAGCCAGCCTGGCATTTCATTTGCACTAGACATGACTTTTCCACAATCTCTGCCTGAGATCAGCATCTGGACGACGGGCAGCCAGCTAAACCCGGGTCCAGGCAGCACCTCTGAGTGTGGTTCAGGTGCTGTATCTGATGGTTCGGGTGTCTGTCTTCAAATCCAAGCCAGTTTCACTTCACCTGGCAGCATTCTTCCAAAGCCCACCTAGAAATAAACGTCTACTGAGATCTTGACTTCAAAGACATAATATTTACATGTCAAATTTAATAGCTTCCCGGATATTTCACAACTCGCTTCGGTTCAAAAGACTTATGCTTGGACCATAGCCGTTCAAGCAGAGGACCATTATATCTATTTTCTTTTGTCACTGGATAGTTTGAAATCATAACCAGCCACTTAGATATCAAACTGAAAAATGACATTTTCCTTCTGAGCCACTTGAACAAACGACTACAGCATAAACCAACTCCATCCTACCAAGCAGATTTCAGCTTAAAGATTGGATTGCACATGACATTCCCTAGTGAGGATATGTGTGAAACAGTACAGCGTATGCTGTATGATATTCCCTCCAGTCCGTTCTGTACAAAATCCCTTAGGCCTACGTCTGCCCACCAAACCCACCATAGTGGGAATGCCAAGAAGTAGGAACAAGGTACAAGCTAAAATAGGCCACAGATAACACCTTTAGCTTACATCATCCTCGTCGCTTCTGTGTGTAAGTTACGGTTCAACTCTGAAATGTGAGAGTCAATTTGAAAGGATTATATTGACTCTGCCTAATAGCAAAAGATGCTTCAAGTGCTGTTTAGTACAAACAATAAAACAAGATATTATTACAACAGGAGCAGATACTGACCTCTGCTTGTGCTGGCCAGCATTTTCATTACAAGACTCTTGTGCCTTTTTCATTTGTCTGTCAGTTTGTTTGTTTGTTTGTAAGAATTTTTTTTTTCCTTTTTAAGACCCTCACTACTTTCAACAGGTCTGTGAAGCTTGTGGATAGTCACATGCCTTTTTCTCAATTTTTTTGTAGTCCTATTAAATTTTGTTCAGGTTTAGTAGTTTTTAAAATATTTTACAACCCATCTGTTTCCTATCCCTCATCTACCTTCTGCAGGACAATGCTGACAGCCTGCCAAACTAACTTCGCACAGACATCTGCAAGGCTGGGATTTGTGGCCACATGTAAGTGTTTGTAAGGGTTGAGTCTCCAGTCCCCTGTATGCCTGAGCATTTGCCTTTTTTCTTAACTGAGAGAGGTATGAAAACACCAACAAATCTTCTGCCACTCACTGCCCAAGTCAAGAAGCCACCCCATTAAGTCAAACAGTTTAGACTACATTCTTGCTATGGAAAGGATCATGCACCAAAAGTTTTTTGCTTCCAGTCCAACAGAAGGAATTTCATGCTGTGGAGTTGCCCCTTTTTGTGGCTGGAAGTCACACTAGTTACTCAGAGAGAACAGGACCTCAGCAGCTCCTGATAAGGCAGCAAGATAAGGTGAGGCTCACAGCAACATATGCCCAAGCAGGGTGACCTGGGCTGAAATGCAGAAATACAGAAGAGACAGTATTTTTTGAAAGTATAAGCAGTGTGATCGTTTTTAGATTTCACAGAGCCCTGCTAGGACTGTTCGCATGCTACATGATAGCCATTTTGGATTTTCTCCAGCCATATCCAAAGAGGTAATAGTCACCTGTACTGTTAAAATTGCTTCTCTGAGCAGCTATGAAACAGAAATTCACTCCCAGCATCCTTTTCCATTTCTGCTTTCTGAGGGATGAATTTCTTGGTTATGTGTTTTAATGTAAGATTCACAGTGTTGCCCTGAGAAATGTTTGAAACTGCAGGTTCTGAAGACCAGATTTTTAACTGTGAGGAGATCAGGAGACATTTGTTTGGGGGATTTTGTTGTTTCTACCAGACCAGCATGTTTCTGTCAGGATGGGAATGTCGGGGAAAAGTAGGGGCTCTTAAAACATTTCATGGGAAGATTTCTACTTAAATAGATGAAATTGCATGGTCACAAAATCCATTTTGTAGTTTGATCCAGCACGTCTTTCCCTTTTTCCTACCCCTTTGTCTCCCTAGCCCCAACCATAAGTACAGTTGGCCAAGTGTAAGTGTGCTTGGATTGCTCTGCCAGTACTTCTTGTCAGATGTGTGATTCAGACATAGATTCAGCCTGGACTGGAGCCACAGAGCAGAGAAAATTCTAAGTTATTAAACTTCCTTCTCGTTTTACAGCAGTCTAAAGAAGCATTTTTAAAAGAAGAAAACGTTAAAGCCTTTATACTTATGCCCATCTTTGGTATTCACAATTGACTCAAGTTATTAAAACTCAGTCTTCTGCGGCTCTGTTTAAAGCATAAAACCTTTTGCTTTCTATTTGGATTTTTCTTTATTCATTGCTTGAGCTTCCATAGGTCCTTTAAAACTGAAATGAAGCTCTCTGAACTGTGAGGAGGTTGCTCATTAGTGGAGCAAATACAATACTGCAACCAACCACAAATATTGATTTTAATATAGCATTGATTTCTCCCTTAAAAAAACACTAAATCCTCTGTTTGGTTAGGGTTTTTTTAAATCTTAGTGGAAATCACATTAGGAATTCGAAAAATACAGCAGAGGGACAAAAAGCCCCATCTTTTAAAGCAGGCCGTTTCCTCCACATTACAGCATTTACTACAAGGGAGAAAAAAGACAACAGAGGGAGTGAGAAACGTAAAACTGTTCAGATGAATACTGTCCCCACTGAGGTCAGGGGCGATATTTCCGTCGCGGCTTGTGCAGCGCGGCGGGGCCGCGGAGCAGCCGGGAGGGGGATGCGGTGAGAGCCGCCCGGGGCACCACGGCTG
>NW_009198149.1:0-3199 GCF_000690835.1 Fulmarus glacialis
CTCCCCCCCCGCCTGCCCTCCCAGCCCTGCAGCCGCCTCCTTCTCCCAGTCACTCGACCCTACCCTCCTTCTGTCGCCTTTACAGCACTCGAGCGATGCCCTTCGCTCCGTTTAGCTCTGCCCGGGCGCCAGCAGCGAGAAGCAGCCGGGGAGAAGTGGGGCGGAGACGCCGTTTCCTCGCTTTAGTCACGGTGCTGGTACCACCGCTTCCCCAGCGGGCAGGAGAAGGGGGAATTTCGTGGAATTACCTGTTCAGCGCGCAACAAAATCGGTTGATCTCAAGTCCGCAGCTGTTAACCTCGTATATCTGAAGGGATTACCTGGAAATGGGGTCCCTGCAGTTTGGAGGAGAAATGGTGGGATCGGATTTTGCTGGTATTTGTGTTTTCGCAAAGACTGTCCATGACCTAAATCCCTGAACTAAAAGGGAAAAAAATACAAAACAGAGCCTCTATTTTTAAGCCCTGTTCCTGAAACGCTGTTCTTACTCTTCCTGTGCATTGCGTCTTAGGGTGCATCCGACTTTTGGTCCCTGCTCGGGTTTATGATCTCTTCCTCTATACAAAATACAAACCTGCATACACACCCCACTTTTTTTTCTGCAGTTATCGGGCCGTGTCCCTGCACTCTGACAGCCCAAATTCCTGAGCTCGCATGTCTGTGCCCCTGTTTGGGATGGAGATGTGCCTACCAGACTCTCACAGTTACCATAAGCAAAGGATGTTGGGAGTCACACCCACTAATTCTCAAGGGGTTTCATCCACCTAGGTACACTGACCCGAGGAGAGTGGGTCAACTGCGATTTTCCAGCCCTCTACTAGAACTAGTTGGAAGGGAGCAGATTTTGACTGGGTACGGTCAAACAACAGATATACTGCTGTAGCAAACGTGATATTCGTGCTTGATTTTTTTCTTTACAGCTGACCCCGAAAAGGCAAAACCCAAACAGTTACAGAGGCATGGGCAAAACTGTATCACACACATCCCTGCTAATTGAACTGACCTTGGCGGGATGGCCCTGGAATAAATATTTCGGCCTCTGGATTGAATCGGGGTAATGACAGCAGTTCACTCTTGGCCTGTTGCAACTTACCTTCCCCGCTCACTTGAGAGAGGCATCAGGGTGCTTCTTTCTCTTTTCTGAGAGGTAAGAGGGAAAACTGAAATTACTGTAACTGGTTTTTAAGAAAATTCAGTTGGAACAGTTACCCACCTCAGATATTGCAGTAGTTGAGATTTAGAAAACTAGTGCATTACTGAACACAAGTGGTGATGGAGAGCACTGGCCTATGTGTAGTAACACCAGTCTAAAATACCTTTGCAAGCAAAGAGTGTATAGCTGTGGCTTCAGCTGAATAGACTTTATAGTCCTTAGCTGGAGATAGCTGCCAAATAATGTAAGAGATTGTTCCACACTACAGAAAGGAAGTGTATGTGTGTACAGGAACACTGAATGGAACAGCTATATAGGCTCCAGTGGATATACTGTCCAGTACAGGGACAAAATTAACATCAAACCAAAAAATCCTGTTAAACTTGTAAAGCTGAGCTGGGTAGCATAGCATAGATACCTACTGGAAATTTTTTTTCCCAACTGGAAAAAGGGAGTGCAGTGACAAAGAGCAAGAGTGGCCCGAGAAAAATCAACTTGCAGGGACAAGTGTCATGTCATGTTTATGCCAATTGCACCACTGGCATATCAGTCAGTACCCCTAATTCATAATTTCTCATCCTCCTTCCCCCTCAACCTGCGCACTGCTAGCCCTGTGGTTGCCAGCTCATCTCAGCTGTGGGAACTCCAGACTGATTCTCCCTCAGAAATAGCTTGTCTTAAATTACCGAGTCACTGCCACAGTGGCAGATCACCATGTGTCCCTCAGGGCCCCACACCATCTTTAACAGGCCGCTCTCCAGCTACTTAAGCAATTTCCTATTCTGGTCATAAGAGAAGTTGATATCCTAAGAAAAAATCAGGGGATACTATTCTGCTGTCATGGTTCAAATTTCTAGCTAACCTGCTGAGCTGAGGTTCAAGTGTGTGATTTATGATTGCAGTGGAAAGGGCACATATCTCACTTTGTTGTATGACGTCCTTTTTGGACATCTGGGCATTAATTTTTTTTCTCAAACCTGTTAAGATGTCTCATGAAACTGGGGAAAGAAGGAAAAGATATTAGCTCTGCACAGTATCTTCCAAAATGTGCCATGTGCTAAGATGGGCAGCTTGAAAAGAACATGGGATATGTGCTCATAACGAAAAATCGAACTTCAAAACAACTAAGAGGGCCTAATGTTGTTTTGTTTTGTCTTCTTGTAATGCTGATGAACTGGTCAGTTTCTGGATCATGGGTACATTTGTTACAAGGAACATCTTCCTTGCCTGTCATGCCCTTATTTCCATCTCTCTCTTAGCTGGGTGTTCTTTTCTAAGAACCAATAAGCAGAAACTTCCCCAGACATTTCCTAGCACATTCAGGGGTTGTATTAATATCCCAAAATAAGATTCCAACAAAACTTTTACGACGGGACATCTCTGTGGCCATGCAGCTTCTATTTATTGAACTTTTTATATAGGCTATGTCACGTTCCTAGCCTGTTCCACATTTGCAAAGTGTTCAGACAAATGCGTATTCTGAGATGAATAGCAGATTTCTTAAATTTCTACAATGCCCTCACCGTATGGACATTTCTCCACACTACAGACTCTAAGGAATGTGAATACCACTGCCTGGAACACAGGTAATATGGCAAGCAGAGGTTTAGGATCTCAGGCACAAAACACATTTTGTCATTTGTGAATGGTTCTTACCTGGGAATTGGATTGGAATCAGGCTGATCAGTGGTTCTTCCCAACAATTTGACATGGAGGACTGAGCTGCTGGTGGTGAAAGAGGAGGTGCTTAACAGGAGGCAAAAAAAGGCCAGTGTTTAGCCAGCGGCCATGCTTCAACAGAAAACACAAGAATCCACTCTATGATTTTAAATGCTGAGCTGCTGTATTGGGTTTGCATGGCAAGGTTTTGGCAGCGGGGGGGCTGCAGGGGTGGCTTCTGTGAGAAGCTGCTAGAAGCTTCCCCCATGTATGATAGAGCCAATGCCAGCCGGCTCCAAGAGGGACCCGCTGCTGGCCAAGGCTGAGCCCATCAGCGACGGTGATAGTGCCTCTGGATTAACATATTTAAGAAGGGGGAAAAAAACC
>NW_009198150.1:0-23678 GCF_000690835.1 Fulmarus glacialis
AAAGTGCAGGACCCGGCACTTGGCCTTATCAGTCAATATTTGAAAGTTCACAGTAGATTTGTGACAGAGAGCAATCCTGAAACATCTCCGTTTATGCAGGAATTCAGACTGTGTTTGATTTACTCCCATCGAGCAAAAGAGATATCATGAGTATGGCCAACTAAAGTCACAGCTGAAAGGTGAGCATACAGTTCAGTTCTTGAGTCAGGGTTCAATTTCTTGCTGGTCACCAGCCTGAGCTGGTATTACGGGACCACCCTCAGATCACTCTATGCTGTTGCAGTTCACAGATACACACATATTCATCATGGGTTGAATCCGATTCAAGTCTTGGCCAACAGCAGTTGCAGGGGAGGCAAAAGCCTTTTCCTATTGCACAAGGGAACACGCACAGGGAGAGAAGTTGGTGCTGTGGCCCAGACATAAATCAGTGCTGGGAACTTGATATTAAGATTTTGCTTGGGTGATGAGTAATCTCTTTGCATAATTCCCCTCTGGATGTTTTGGATACAGCAACATGTTGTTTCTCCTGCAGCAGCAGATTTTGGAGGGTCTTTCTTACTATTTCATGTCAAGTCTAGTTGCGCTGCAAGTCTGTCTCAGTAAAATGAAAAAAATGCTCATATTTGGAAACTTAGACAAACATACAAATGTTTTTTGAAGAATGAGTCTCCCATTTTAAAACATATGTGTTTCCTCCTTTGTATCTGTTTTGTCTTTGCAAACTTCTTAGCAAATGTGTTGGCATGAACAATGTTTCAAGCAAAGAGAGCAAATACTTTCAGAAAACAAAGTTTTTAAAAGTCATGATGGTTGATTCATCATGGTAAACATCCCATTTATGCATTTACTGTCCCTCCAGTATTGCCCAAGACTGAAAACCCCAGTAAAACCAGTTATAATCTTGAACAACAAATGCTGTAAATTATCTACGTACCATAAGCTACCGCCCAAAAACTGTTAGCAGGAGGGTTTGCTAGATGACTCATTTCCAGGGAAGTTATCATCTGCTCAGTAGAATGTCGGGTGGCCAGGGGGGAGAAAAGGTGCAAAATGAATCAAATAAAAATTACTAATTATTCACCTTCTTCTGACATCCACAGAGGTGACCTGGTTGGCTGGATACACCTCACTCATTCCCTATGGGGAGGAAGAAGAGAGATAAAAGTAGAATAAGACTTCTCTTCGGAGTTGCTTCCTTTGGAGCAACACTTATTCGTACTTCTCCAAACCATCCACTTGCCAGCATGATGTTAGAATTGGTCACTTATGTCCAAGACTTTCCAGCTAAAAGCAGATCCATTTCAGGAAATGGGTCTGAACAGAGCAGCTCATTACTACAGGAGTGAACAGGGATTTCTGAGCCTGTTCTGCGCTGCTCCAGTTCACGGAATCACAGAATGGTTGAGGTTGGAAGGGACCTCCGGAGGTCATCTGGTCCAAACCCCCTGCTCAAGCAGAGCCACCTAGAGCCAGTTGCCCAGGACTGTGTCCAGATGGCTTTTGGATATCTCCAAGGATGGAGAGTCCACAATCTCCTTGGGCAACCCATGCCAGTGCTCAGTCACCCTCACCATGGCATTGCCTATAGTTCAGATTTGCATCAGCTATGAGAAAACCGTGACAGTGCCAGGGTTGTCAGAGAAATTAAATTCCTGCCTTCATTCCTACCTTCCCAGGCTACAGCAGGGGCTGAAACAACCCATGGGCTATATGGTCGATAAGTAAGCAACTATGAATTTGGTGGTTTTAGTTGATTCCCCTTCTGCAGATTCAAGCCCTCTTAAGAGATTTGTTATTATCCAGGACATGCCTCTGGGAATCTTTCCTTTAAAATCCTTAAAGATTATATATGACATGGTTTAATAGGCCAGCACAGGGCCTTTGTTGTCAAAATCCACTAAAAATATCGAAAAATAAGGCTTATGTTGTATTCCAGCCTAAGCTGATCTTTTGTGTGGGAGGAAGGTTCCCCCTAAATTTGTACGAGACCCACCTCAACCTGTAACCTTTCCCGGCTGATTTCCCCATTCTCCGTGCTCTGGATCGCGCAGCTGGTTACAGCCTTGGTGAGTTGCAGAGACATTCTCCGCACACCGTTCCCTTCCGAAGAACACCACCTCAGCCCCGTTAGAAAGAACTCTGCCATCATGTGTTTTATTTCCAGTAACTGTCTGCTCCTGAGCACCTTTATTAGAGGCTTCAAGTTTGGAGTTAAGAGTTAATTAAACTGACAGCGCTGCCTCGCTGCAATTCATTGCAGAACAATTGAACTTTTACTTGATCTAATTTCTTGGAAGTGAAACCAGGCAGTGCTGGTGAGAAAGGGAGATCTGTAAAATGCAGTCACGGGTCGGTGGAGTTATGTTCCCTTCGTATCACCGCACGCAAGACGCTGACCACGTCAATAGGCAGGCGTGCTGTTGTGCATGCTGTTGTGCGGGCTGTTGTGCGTGCTGGTGGAGGGTTGGATGTCAGGGAGCATGGGAGCTATTTGGCATGAAGGTGTGAGATGGCTTCCAGGTGAAGCAGCGCTGTACTTACATCAGCACCATCCTCTGCAAAGGGTCAGTAAGGGTGAGGAGACATAAATGGGGGAATTCACTTGAGAAGAAACACTGACCTGGGAAAATCCCTCTCAAGAAAGTTATTTAAGCTCTTAATTGGAATCAGGAAGAAAAAAAAGTCGGTTTGGGTGTTTGTGGGTTGTTTTTTTTTAACAAAGTGCTTAAAATCACAGAACTCAAAATTCCTGTTTAGTATTTTTTGCTCATGAAAAATAATTCATTTCTTAAATTACATAGCAAGAGATCTTACAGAGAGACACAGATCAGATGCTCAGGAATTATCTGCACTGCTAACATGGGCACGTCGTTGCTGTTGTAAAATCACAGCTTGACTGAGCACGGTGGGGTCATTGTGCTTAACTTGCAGCATCCATGTCTGCGGCTCTCTGCAGATTTCTTTTGAAGTGAACTGGTATTTTGACTCAGTGGTGAGTCAAAGTGAGCTGACACTTGTTTCTCAAAGAACGGAATGACATGAAAACCCTATCATCATATTGAGATAATAGCCAGGTTTGGGCAGGAGACAGTTTTTCTGTCAAAGTCAAGATGCAATTTTCTAATGTCAACTCACTTTTGCAAATAAGAAAAAAAAATCTGAAAAACGATAAAAAAAAAAACCTCGGTCCATGTCTATCAAGAAGTTTGGTTTTGTACATAAAAAGGTGCTTAACTCGAATTTAAGCTTTTTTAAAAAACCAAACAAATCACTGCCCCTTCTTGCTTGTTTTTTTCTCATGCATCTGACACTTTACTTAGAAAACTTCAAAAGACAGGACAACTTTTCTGGTCAAGAGATCCAGCAGAGAATAGCCTTCTTTCTCAACAAATTGTGTGAGGCAAGAAAAATTTTTCAAAAAGTCCTAGCAACTACAAGTAATTGCTAATACCAATGGCTTTTAAAGCACCGACTATCAGCACGATCAAACCACAGCTCTAACACAGTCTTAGGAAACAATTCTCTGTACTTTTTGTTAAACAAAGCAGTAACAACAATCATAGTTTTTACTCCATTGAATAAATAGCCTCTCTCCTTCTCACAGCTTGGCTACGAACAATGCAAACCTTTGCACAGCAGGAGGTCAGGTTTTTATGGGCACCTGACAAGACCAGAAGTGCCACAGTTCTTACCACTTAGCTCTTGGATTTTGACCCACCCATTTAGAGACCCCAGCCACCACTGCGTTGTGTTATTTACCATAGCTATATGGGGCCCATCTTACATTGTCATATTTGAAACTCAGAGAAGAAACCTACGCTATATTAATGTGTTAGCACTCTTCAATGTTGTTTAACCATTGTCCATGTTGCAAGAACATCTTCTGGTCCCGAGCACTTTAATAGCCTTTGCTTGTAGCAGTTCTCACCGCACGCTTGCCTTGCAGCTTACAGACGCTTATAGCCAAATGTGGAAGCAACCGTAGCACTATCCCACCTATTCCTATGACCCCTGAGATGCTGTTTAGGGTGTTTAAGGGAAGGTCTTTCACTTGTAACATTCCTGAGCAATTTTGGCCATGGCAGTACTTTAGCTCAGGGACTGCAATCTATTCTTCCACCCTTTTAGCAGCTGTAAAACCAAACTATTTAAAGGGTGCCTGATGTTTCCAACTTCTGTTTTGTTAAGGTCACAATTTTTTCCAAAGAGTTTATTTCTTAGAACTTTCCACTGTGCTGTTCACCACCTCTTCTGACTAACATTTTTCCATAGCTAAAGATGAGGAGGGACAAAAAAAAAATTCTGCCTTAGCCTATTGATATAAGATAGTATAAATAGATAAAGCTCTATTTTTACTCTGTACTGGATCCAAGCCTAGCGATCCGTAAAGGTAAACGTACCTTTACAACTACAGTTACTAATATATACAGTCACTAAAAAAAATAACTGGAGTCTAAGACAACCGGTGCATAAATAATGACTGGGAAGGAAATAGCATAAAAGAATGGTAGTCTTCCACATTTACATTACCATTTTTACACGACTAGCTCATCCAATATTATAAATGCTATGTTAGCGTCTTACTGCAAAAGGATTTTCAACCATATTGCTCTGTAGACTATATGATATTCTCCTTAATATAGCATTCAAGCTGAAATAACTACCTGTACAATCACTTAAGTAACAAATCATTGCCGTGACAAATTGCTCAAAAAACGCTTTGTTACTGAGTTATAAACATAGGATGTAAGAGGCAAACCAGGGTTTTCAACATGACCTCTAGAACATTACAGTAAAAGCTCTACCATGGTTATAATGCTGCAACACGGCCACATCTCTGAGATGAGGACTCTTAAAACACATTGCTGTTTGGTTGTAGTGTGCCCCTACAAGAAATTCTCCATGTAAAGAGCCCTTTGAAGTTATTTTAAGAAGCAGTCAAAGAGATCGGGTTATTTTCTTTAATCATGATAGCAAATGAAGGCGTGTGCTAGAGCTGTGCTCTCAAGATGCCTGCCTGTGTTGTCACTGGGATGGTGAGGCTTGCTGGGAGAGGGTGATTTCAGCTTTGTTGCTTTGCTGAATCAGGGCCTTAGAACTGGCTGGTAAAAATGAGTAATTTGAAAAGTACAAGCTCATTTTGTACTTCTGCTAATTGACACAACGTTGTTCTTGCTTAATACGGAAACTCATGAGGTAGGGGGTATCTTTCCTCCTCCATCCTAAACTAACAGGGATGGCTGTTCTTGTGTGTCCTCTATGAATCAGTGACGCTGATTTAGATAATAATTTCCACACCTTTATTGTACTTCCTCACACAGACTTTTCCTACAGATGACCTTTTGGAGCTGGAAACTCTGAACGTTGTGGAGAGAACATAATTCCCTGCCCACTACTGTAAGTAAATCTTGAAACAGCAGTCCTGCACAATAGCCAGGCAAATAAAACTTGTGAATATTAAGATCAAATGAGGAATTATGGTGAAACAAACAAAGAAACAATGATCAAAGTAAGCTGGAGAGTCTGATCCAAGAGGACAGGAGGAACCGGTGTTCTTTTTCTAATGCAATTTTTAACTTCTGCTGTTGGAAGCCGAATTTCAAGCACCTTGAAGTCAAGAAGATAAGTAAAAATGGGGAGACACTCTGTCCCAGGCAAGGGAAAAAAGTGAAATTGCGGAAGTCTTTACCGCTGTGGTAGAACAGATAATTTGTGATTTGTAAGATGTCTCTCAATAGTCATCACAAAGCATTTTATGCAGCATTTTATGGGTCCAGCATTTTATGCAGCATTTATGCAGTAAATGGGAGAAATAGGAAGACCTATGGGGAAAAGGTTTAATATTTCAGTTCAAAGAGGTAGAAAAAACTGGAAGACAGCATGCCACTTCCCATAAAGGTGACACTCAGCTGCAAACATGCAAGCAGAAAGCACAGGGAGGGGAAGGAACTCCCAAAAAGGATAGGATTAGCATACTGAGGAGAGGATGATTTCAATTAAGGACAGTGCTGATCCAGGTGTACGTGAAAATATCTGTGGCAGAGAGTAAAATTCTTGGAAATTCCCCAGCACATTTCCACCTGCCTGGGCACAGGCTCTGGTATACAACCTCACTCCTGGGCACAGGACGAAAGTGTGAGCAGAAAGACTGTGCTGCTTTGTTAGTGCTGCACAGCCCAAATGGTCTTTTTCTTGGTCTTTGAGATTGGTGATAACATTGACAATACAAGAAGCTGAGCTAAAAAGCTCTGAAAGACAAAGGAGGCAAAGGGGTCCAAAAATCAGGCACCGTCTTCGTATTAATGGCTTTTTGCCGCTGTATTAAATGAAAAGTACAGTCTGTCTTCACAAGCATGATCAGCATAACAGTGCAGCAATAGGCACTGCACAAAGAAGGAAGAAATGCTGATGTCCACTGAGATGTCTAACTGCAGTGGGAGGGTTTTTACTCCCTCTGCCTTGAAGCCTCAGTCTTTGAGCACCACACTGGGGATTTCTGCCCTTTGAAAGACTGCTTTGAAGAGCTGTACCTGAATAAAATAAAGATATCAGATATGTACCACAGATAACTTGCTACAAATACATGTTCCCAAAAAGCCTAGTGTGCTCTCCTGATGAAATAAATGTATTTTTTCCATGGATGGATTTCCAGAGATGCACATCAGGAGTATTTAGACACATGAAATCCTGAGCACAGAAAATCAGCAAGTCAGTTGGGAGTCCTGACATTGAGCAGCAGGCGTTGTACTCTGCTCCCCAGCAGTGGCACCAAGCAGCTTTTCTGCTTAACCCGAGGGAGCTCCGATTGCTTCAGGGAGAAGAGGAAAAAAGGGGGAGGAAAAAAAATCTGTTTGTCGTCATGGGGGGAAAACAGTGGCAGACAAATGCATCCATCTCACAAGACTCCTTTCATCATCTTCTCTACAGTTTTTATTTTGTTCCCCTTCTCCAGTACATGTGTACAGAGAAGAACAGCAGAATGATGAAAGATGAAATAAGAATGAGTTGAATGACAAATTCAGTGGATATTATACAGTTAACAAGTTCATCGGAATTGTTTAGGAGCAAGATTTATCTTGTATAAACAAGATGGAGTATTTCAGCATGGCATGTGACCATTTCTGTCCCTCTGGCTTTGCAAAGAAATGATGTGGGGAAAGTAGAATTACATTTCGCACAGTAAAAAAAGAACTGAAATGTTATCGGTAAGAGTAAAACAAACAAACAAAAAAGAATCCTGACTAACGCTATTTAAAAATGTGGAGCTGTTCTAGGAAATTTAAAAAGAAGTGGGAACTGATGGAAATGAAAGAACTAAGCTTTGAATTTAGTAAACGATGCTTACTTGATTACACCCATATGCAGTCACTGATGAGCTCTTGAGCAGAACTGATGAAAAATTGGATTGTTTACATGTATTAAACCAAGCAAATGGGAATCTGAGCTCAATGTGCCAAAAAACCTTGTGAATAAAAATGCTAGCAATAATTGGTACATTTTATGTGTCAATGGCATGCCAGCAAGGATTCTGCATCAAATTCTGACCAATGGAAAAAGGTCGGGTACGTGAAACTGTAATATCACTTATCTACCAAGCAGACCACCTGATGACTGACAACTTTAATTTTAGCGTGAAATTGGCTGACTAGCTGTTGAAACATCCATCCCTTTTGACAGGGATAGTGGTCTCCGGATATTTACCACTAAAAACTTCCAAATTCAGCCTCCTGCTCTACTCATCTTCATTTCAAGCAGCAAAGAGAACAGCCTTAACTGAAATTACAGCACTCCCTCGATGAGTGGGGCAGGGATTTTCTCATGGTCTTGTCGGCACATACCATGCCTGCCTCTATGGAAAGGTCCATGTGCTCATGAGAAAATTAAGTATGGGGGGTTGTGTACGCAGAGGACAAAGTGCTGCCTTTGAGGTAGGGGTGCAAGTTAAAATCGAAGAGACTTTATTTTATATGGAATTAATATGTGGATCAGGAAGGCAGATTTTTAACCAGAGCTCTTTTTGTGTTCTTCACAGCCAAAAATAAGCCCACCAAAAGAAAAGAGCTTGAATTTATTCTTGGGTTGTATGTACGTGATCTTGAATGAGAAAGCTATGAATATAATCTAGTAATGGGGTTATAGCACACATTATCTTACGGCACTTGCACAGAAAGCTGCGATCTGTCTTTTCAAAATAAATACTAATTGGGAGAGAGAATAGTCAAAATAACCATGACTATTGTACATTTACTATATTACTAAATACCCTGAGTATTATAGTTTTCTCCTGCCTGGACAGAAGAAATATTTTAGTCTGAAAAAAGCTGTGCTTTGGTGAGCTAGGAGAAAAGTGTATCTCATTTTTAAGCTGCAATCTCATAGATATAAAGACCTGACATGGTTCTAAAGCCTATTGCATTCAAATGTCTTTGCTTATTTAGGAATTTCATTAGTACTTGCAATCATTTAATTATTCTGATTTTGATATTTGCCATCCACTCGGTGTTGAGGGAGTGTTTACAGCTAAACAATAGTTAAAACAGAAGCCAGACAGCAAATTCCCAAATCCTTCCAAATCAGCCTTGAATTGTGAGCTACCTTCCTCCAGGACTGTTTTCTACCAGAGAAACCACCATCAATTCCAGGGACTTTGTCACAGCACCATGTGGAGATTTTGCTTTCCCTCCAATTCTATATTTAGTCATACTAAGAGTTCTCCAAATCAGTCCAGGCACTTTTAAAATATTTGGTTTCACAGTGAAAAAGGTCCACAGAGGACATGCCTCCATTCACTGCAACAAGGGACTTTCCATCAGCCTATGGCCAAGAGGCCAAGACAGCTATTCCATAGGGAACGACATTAAAAAAAACCCAAAACCTGAAAAAGTATCTGCCAAAATAAAAATCTTTCTTATGAACTTCTGGCTATTAGGATCCTATTTGCCATTGTGCTTCTGCTGTTTTGGCTGCCTGGTCCCCCAAGGTAGTTGTAAACCTTACCCATAGCAGCTCTGGAGTGACTTTGCTGTGCCAAAGCAGGACACGGGATATTAATGGTGTTTAACTTTCCTAAAAATGCCATCTAAACAATGGCCTAAGGGAACGGTAAAGTACATATGAAGCCTGAATGCTGCATTGACTTTTGGACTGCAACAGAAGGCTTCCACAGAATTGAAGGATTACTGCTAATTTTTATTCAAAAAGGAAAAATAGAACTGATGAGTATAACTTGTACACATAGACTACGCTGAATGCTGCATCAGCCCAGAGACTATTAGCGCATAATTAATTAAAATGGCTTGGCATTTAGGCTTATGTTACTGACACGATGAGAGCTAATGTTGGCCCACTTTCTACTCTCGTTACAATCCATGTCAGTAGAATGGACACACTTGAAACAATTTCTTGCTTTTTGTTACAGTATTTGCCAATAGCAGGAGAAATTGATGCTGTGAAAGTGAGAAAGCATCTTGAGTATTGCAATGGAGGAATAAATTATTCTCTGGTGCAGATTATAATTGTAATGTAATTTGGTGAGAAATAATTAGCCCCTTCTTCTGACATGGTCAAGGGAATTATTTTGTGGTGGTATGAAATGATGCTTTGATTTGTGGCATTAAGTAATGAAGAATTCCCATGAACAGCCTTAGCTATCATAAAGATACGCTTGGGCAACCTTGAGGTGCTCTTTCACCCCAAGCTTATGAGTTTACAAGCTTGCCTGTCCTAGGACATGCACTCATTGAAGTCATCTCTCAGCAAGAAATTGTTCTCTCTTTCCAGAATCAGATCTTCAGAGCAGAACTTTCATTAGTGTTTGCTTGAGGACCCATTCCTGAAAAAAAAAGAAAAGAAGAAAAGGTGTGCAGTCCGCCCTCAGTGCCTGTTCAATAGCAGAGAGACACACTCTTGCAGGTGAGCGCCCCGGACAACTGCCAGAACCTCCTGCCAGAGCATCCCACCAAGATCACCAGGAGCTGAGGGTCTCCTGCTTTGGAAAACAAAGCAGGAAAGGTAGGTGTGTTTCAGGTTTAAAGACTAGGATTTGCTCTGATATTGCACGCAAAGGCAGATCGTCAGTGTGGGCAAGTCCTCCGAGCTCCTTCGACCTCAGCAGGGCTATGCTGTTACCCCAGCTCAGGCTCAATCTGCAGCACAACTGTCTTGACAATACTGAGGTCTGTGTATCTGCACAACACATTAAACGCAACTCTTGAGGGTTTATTAGTGTTGCAGTGTCACCAAGAGCTGATGAATTATCAAGGATTTCTGCATAGCAGCTAAAGGGAGAGAAAGATGCTTTGAAGAACAGCATCATCCATGCCAGTTGTGTAGCAGAGAGCTAATTATTTCTGCCTATGTCATTGTTGTTGCCATCAGAGGGGAGAAGCTGGCATTTCTCCAGCTGCTAGTACTTTAAGGTAATAACGAAGAGTGTCTCAGCATGCAGCATGTTAGAAGGAGATTTGATGTGCTTGCTGAATATTGTATTGAGTTCCTGATTTGTGCCAGCAAGACTTGTTAATTCATGAGAAAAAGTGTCATCAGAACTTATTTTACATACATTTAGACATGGGTAAATTACGCTGGAGAAAGCCTGACTGTAGCCATTAGTACTTGCTGCAGCTCTTGTCTGACTTGAAAGATTGCTAAGGGATCCACCAAGGTACAGGTAGACGTTGGTATGCAGCAGCCTGCTCAAAAACACCCCCCTAGGATACCTGCCAGTTGTCCTCGAGAAAGGCTCATGTATTTTATTCACTTTGCAGAGAACCCCCCCAAGACTCTGTTCCTACCCGCCTGTGCTTCCCATTTCTGCGGTTTCTGCACAAGCTTCTGCTCCTCCAGCGTCCCCTGAACTCTCCAGCAGCTTTGCTGATCCCATGGTGCTGCTGGGAACAGTCTCAAACGTTTTTGCAACTCCCCTCAGCTCTCCCGTTGTGTATGTAAAACAAGCCCCACATTTGCCACCTAAAAATCACTCTTTCAAAATATGTAGGAACTCCACTGACACAAAATACTGTTTTCCCAGTTACCACCAAAAAGGAAAACTACTGAAACTTGATCCAAGGTGGATGAGTGGTTTGGGCTCCTTGGGCGACATGAGGCTCCCTCCTGCATTGGAAGACGAAGGGACCCCTCTGCTCTCCTCTGTGGCTGTGACGGGCACCGCGGGTCGGACGGAGGGGAGCGAGTGGCTCATGTGGCTCCGTACTGGAGTCTCCATGGCTGCAACATGTATTTTGATACCATGAAATCCCAGAACTCTTCATAAAATATTCATCGCTTTTTTAATGCTGCATCTTCTAAATTTAAAATTCAGCCCCTAAATAATTTAGCAGACTTATGAAAAAAAATAAAGAAAAAATAAACAAGTCTCCAACAAACAAAATCCCCATTGAGGTTGTGGCACAGTTACTAAATTAAACTTGTCAAAGATTCCCAACACGTTACTTATTTCTCATGAGAAATTTATAGCTGTGCCCACTACCTCCAGGCATTGAGCCCTTTTGCCATCCAAAAGCCAGCAGTTAATACCGACGGCCTGATCCTGCCAAAGGCAGGGTCATGCTTATGGCATGTGCAACAGCACGTTTGCCAGGTTTATGAAAAAGCAGGTGGTGAGACCCTGCCGCAGCCCTGCCATCACGCTCTGTCCCAGATCCCACCTTCCCAAGCTGCCACAAAGTCTCGCTTTGCACTATAAATCTTAAAATATTATTCCTCCCTAGCTGCCCCCCATGCCTCCCATCCCACGCGTGTCCTGGTCACAGTCCCTACGGGTCATTTGATCTCCCAGTCTGGACTCCAGGTCTGTGTTACAGACCTAAAGACATGTAGAGATGGAGAGTTCAGACCTCTCCTCAGTACTCGGTTGCATAATTAAAGCATCTAATTTGGTTTGAATTTGTGTGCTTTCAGCTTCCTGTTCTTGAGCCTTGCTACAGTTTTTCTATGCTAAACAAAAAAGCCACTGTACCCCAAACTTTCTCTTTTTCCTTGTACAGAAAATGCTATCCCATAGAAACCATCCCAAGTAGGCTTCTCATAGCTATTTATCAATTAGAAAAAGACTGACTAGTCTTAAAGATGAAATTAAAATATAAACCTCTCTAGCCATGTCCCTGTTTTGCAATAACCAAATTCTGCCTCTGTGCTTTGTTGCTGTTCGGGGCTGCCTTTGTATAGGTTGCTCTTCTGAATGCAAACTCAACTCACCTCTCACCACAAAAAATACAGTATGTCCCCTGAAATGGCAAATATGCCAGCTAACTTCCCCAATTTAATTAACTTTTCCCCAACAGCCTTGCTTAAATAGACTTCAAAGTTCAAAAGAAAAAAAAAAAAAAGAAGAGTTGGGTTTTAATAATGCACTCGGCAAAAATGGGGAAAAAAAGAGTTTTCATTATTCGGTATTGAAGTCATGGAAACTCCTGTGCCTAGCGGCTGTTTTGCCTTTTATAACATCAATAATTCAAAACTTAATTGTTGTGCATTATTTGGGTAAAGAAGATTACGACTCTAACATTTGCATTTATTTATCAGTAATGGTGAGATAGAGCTTCCTCAGTGAAAATATATTTGGAAATTCATTCACCCTGCAAACAAAATCACAGAGTAGCTCATCTCTAATGCTACTATTTAACCACCGAGAAATTAAGGCTTTCTGTTCTGGTGTATGATGAGACATGTCTGTTTATTAACAAGCCATTTTGGTGACTTTTCTGCAGTGCACTTTCAAACCATTTAAAAGGCATATTTCGAGGGTAATCTCTGGGAATAACAACCCCATTATACTGTGCTTAAGCTAAGTGAAATTTCTTGGTTGTATCTTCAAAGGGCAGGAGACATTTCTTAATGTCTTTCATTTATCAGAAGAAATTAAACCTCCCTGGAGCAGTCTGGGTGCAAAGGACAGCACTGTCAACCTTCAGGACAACAATGCACGTAGTCGCACGCTGTCACTTGTCACATCTTAAAGGACTTTACAGGCTGCAGGGTTGAGGTGCTGCTTTCCCTTTGAATTAAAGGCCACACAGAGCCCACGAGCTTTATTTGAGCCCGGTGGAGGGCAGGGTACAAATCTACTGAGTGCCTCGAGACTGTCTCAGGACTAAAACAACCCCCACCATAAATCTGCAGACACCGGGGAAACTTCCTTTTGCTTCCCGATTGCCCTGTCACAGGCAGTTTGCTCCGGGGACTTCTGCTTTCTCCGCTGCCCTTCACGCAGGCGTGCTTCGTGCCAGCCCTTGCGAGAAAGGCAGCGCACAGCTGATGGGCAGTCCTGCGCCGGGAGAGCCCTCCCTGATCCTCTCAGCTTTTAAGATTAGAGCTGAAAACCCCATCCACCATTAATTATGGGGAATTTGGATGTATTCATCTCAGAAGAATGAAGGCTTGACTTAACTTTTCAAAAATACCACCTGCGGTCCTGCAAAGTCCCAATAGTTCCCACCCAATGCTTAGATCACCATCACTGCAGCAGGAACAACAGCAAGAGATTTGGGAGGGAGAAAGGGTCTTTCAGGATTAGAAAGCAAAATGTGAACTCTGCTGGGATTAAGTAGCACAGAAAATTCATCTGCTGTTTTAAATCCAGCAATCTTGTAACACAAAGCACTCTTGAGAGCCTAATCAGAGCAAATCACTTTCAACTGTTGTTTTATAAAAAAAAAAAAAAGAAAAAGGGACAGGAGCAAAAAGGACTGTTACACCTTCTTTCTTTTACCAAGATGTATAAAAGACCCCAGAGAAGGTGGGAGGTAGAGATTTCAAAGAAAGTAATTTCAGTGCTCAAATCCTATGGACCATTTCTATACTTATGCCCTTTTGAATATACCCCTGATGCAGAAAGGCAAGCACTAGGGACCATGACCCTGGTGTATAGATATGTAAATTAGAAAAAAATAATAGCTTTGAAAACTTTACAGGTTCAAGAGGACCACCAATTCTGAATTTGATGAGACTTCAATCTGAGAGTGCTTGCACGCAGAGCGTAACATTTTCCACCGCCACACTACACACAAATCTGTATGTTTTGCAGAACTCCGATGAATTCAACTCTGACAGCAATTAGTCTCACCACCTTATCATATATAACAAAAAGTCAAGTCACACTGAGTACAAAACTAAAGGTTGGATTTTCTGAGGTTCCTAATGCCTGTTCAGGCATCTGTGCAGATTTTCAAAATGTGCATTAATGAGACTCCACGGAAAACTGAATTTACTGCAGAAAAAATGACTCCCCCATCTGCAGGTTATGATCCTACTGGGAATGAGTTTGTTCGTGTGTTTTGGGTGGTAGGTACAGTGTCTGCTCTCTGAAAACAGGCAGCCTGAGCAAACTCTGCTAGTTACTGAGCTAGAAGATAGCATGCAGGTTGATTACAAGCATCCGTAATAAAAATTAGAAATCCTCAGGAACAATAAATGCCCATAATAAAACTTGAATTCCCTTTAGGGAAAAGAATAACCAATGACCTTCAGAACACCTCATGTTACAAATATGTGAAAAGTGCATGCAGACGGGTGAACCGTGATTAGTAACAGCGTCAGACTGCAAACTCTCCATTTTGGATGAGGATCTCTCCTGCTGTCTTTTACCTCCGCATAGTGGCAATACCCGCAGAGGCATCAGGAGACAATCTTGCCCCTGGCACAGAGCTAACAAGGATCATTAAACTCTGATGAACATCCGTTTAAGCCGATATTTCTTAGTCAAAAAGTTGGCTCCTGTCCAAGGCAACTGTTTCTAAACGCTCGACCTGCTGCACTGGTCGGAGGAGGCTGGGCAGGCAGGGCGAAACAAGCTAAAAACAGACAGGAGGCAAAACCAAAGAGGGAACCTGTGTGCAAGAGATATTCCAGGTAAAAGGAGGTGCCGCGGTCATTGCAACCAACACAGGTGCGGTGGTCCCCAGACACAGCAGGGCAGGACCAAAACTCAACCATCTGATGTTCCTCTCCAAGGAAAAGGCTGCTGCTCTGCAGCACTCAGAGAGGATGAACTGGCAAGTAGAGAGATACAGACTATTAAAAGAAGCTGTTGCGTTAGAGACAGAGGAATTGGCAGACGTCCATAGCTTTGACCCCAGAATAATGCAGAAGCATAGAAAGTGTGATTCCATCTGTAAGAGTCCATAGAAGGTGTTGCTGAGGGCCTCGAGGAGTGCAAAACCACATTTCGCTCAACCCTTGCTACGCTTTTCACGTGCTTGCTTGGTAGCAACACTGTGGTCCGTGAACACTAACGTTCAACAGATCTCAAGGAAGTGCAACAAAGCAGCTCTGTTAAGACACTTCAGCCCGGAAAACAGGAAATACTAAATAAAAATCCAGTCAGTCAGTTGGCATTCCCCTACATATTTAGTGTCTATAAAAGTACTTACATGTGTTTAGCAAAGCATTTAATTAAGTAGAGCTGGGTGGTAATATTTACTCAGCTAATGCCTCTTTATTGGCAATTGCTTTCGCTTGTGCAGTGCTCTTGTCTTTTGTTTTTAAAGGCCTGTAGTTTTATCACCACACCTTGCTCTTAGGAAGGATCCAAAGTCATTTGAAAATGACTGGTATTCCAAAATCTAGGGAAAAATTACCTGCTTTCTAGATAACCAATGCTATTTTCGTGGTTGCAAAGAATACAGACTGCCCTAGAATCATAGCCAGTCTATAATCTGCTATAGTCTATAATCTACAGATTATATACAGATATATATATATTTTGTATATATTCATCTTCAGCAGATATATCATCAGTCTCACCTGGTCATTCACAGAGAAACACTCCACCATTCATTATCTGGCAGCACAAATTACAATTGCAAGTAGAGCATTATCTAATTATTGTTTTAGGGAGAGCAAACCAGTAAAAAACTCCCTTGAAATCCCAAAAGGTGATTTGGAGGCTGATTTAAAGGGAGACAATGCTTCAAGACTATGCTGACCTTTGAAAAATAA
Organism: Fulmarus glacialis; assembly: GCF_000690835.1. Classification (NCBI taxonomy): domain Eukaryota; kingdom Metazoa; phylum Chordata; class Aves; order Procellariiformes; family Procellariidae; genus Fulmarus; species Fulmarus glacialis. The sequence continues at coordinate 15,961 of NW_009198150.1, forward strand.
TCTTAAGTCACACACAAAGAGCACAGAAAGACCTGACAGACCTGACCCAAATGTCACTGAAAAAGCTTACATTGGGTTTTAGTGGGATCTAAGTCAGGCTCAACACTAAATTAATTTCTGGGTTGTTGTAATCTTTATTATATCTTTCATGTTGCACCATATGGTTATCAAAATGTATTGCATTTCCACCTGGGTGTATGCATGAGCTGTACATTAACTCTCCAAACCGAACCTTCATTATGAGGAGAACGAGGGTGTTTCTAATGGCTGACAAGGTCTAAAGGTACAGATCCACCATGCAATAGTGCTACAAGAGTGTGTTCACCCTGGTATGTTTTATAAACGGGTGTGTTTCTTGATTGTTCTTCTTGTTTTATTTCTCGTCTAATACTACTGGATAATATTTACTCTGTGCCACTTCATAGCCTGTGAAATGGAAGGATAGTTCAGCTGACAGAAAAAGAAAAAAAAACCCCAAACCACAAAAACCCCCCATCAACCCAAACCACCCTTGTGTCTGCATCACACGCACTTGGAGTTTGGCTGGAGGCTGCAGAGCTCATGGAGAAGATTAGCATTTCTCCCTCGACAGGTACTAATTTGGGAGACACTTATTTTCCTTTTGCAGAGTTTCCTGTGCAAATAACACACTCTTTTGAGAAGGAGGATCGAAGCTACAAGAAAGATCTTGTTATGCTCTGGCTTCATAAATGGGAGCTTCAAAAATCAACAGAGCCTTATTATATATGGAATAAACAGAAACGCCATGAAGGAACTCACTGTCTGTTGTAGATTCATGAAGTGAGAATGGGCATGATTTTCCAGCAGATAGGAAGTCATTCACTGCCTTCAAAGTTTCTGGCTCCATAAAGATCAAAGATCCAGATGCCCAGTACCATTGCCTGTAAATACAAACTGGGAATTGTGGAAATGCAAGAAATCTTTTCAAGCAGGAGTCATGAGTCCTCCTCTGTCAAACTCTGAAGCACACAATCCTCAGTGTTTCAGATTTTTTTGACTAAGGGTTGGAAGGGAAGAGAGAAAGCATAACATGTACAATAAATTACATTTATTTATAATTCTGCTTTAGTTTAGAACCCATTCAATTTATACCAAAAGCCCTTGGCTCGGAAACACTGTATATTTTGCATAATACACAAGTACTCAAAGAAAAATGTAGTATACAAAAAGTAGCCAAGATTTTTAAAGTGACTAATGATTTTTGAGCATTTAAATATAAATAACTTTAAAGGGAACATAATTTTCATAACCCTTGAATAAACCTTTCCAGCTCTTCTTAAAGTAGATACTACTCTGCAGTGTGGAGGTACTCTTAGAGATCTGGGCCAGCTTCTCATTTTTAAATTCCATATTTTAAAATGAAGAGGTTTTTTCTCCTCCATGAGGACTGTCAAGCTACTGTCCTGTACAGTGTAAGTCCCTTCGAGATTTCTCCAAATACCCTTACAAGGGCATGGTATTTTCTTAACATAATGTCTCAACCATTCTGTTAAACAACCATGACATTTAAAAGCCTTTTTTTTTTCCATTTTGCTTTGTTGTTTTTCTTAAAAAATTAAAACAAATAGATATGAAAAAAGTGTTCTGTAGTGAGCTTCTTGTTTCCTTCTCTAAGTGCACCTTCTTTTGATAAAATCTTCTCCTACTATGTCCTCCAAGCTTCATCCTCCATTTTGTACCTTCCACATTTTCATGCCAATTCATGCATTTACCATTTTTCTTTCTTCCTTCTTCAGTTATTCTACCCATTACTAGTTTTGCTCCCAAATACTCTTTTTCTGTTGGTTGTCTGACTGTGCTGCTCCCATATCCTTGATACCTTCCTCTTACTCCACCTCCTTCCAACTCTTCCTCCTTCCCAACCCCATTAATTTAATTTCTACTTCTACTCCTTAGGCGGGTTCTGACACTCAGCATCTTCCACGCCAATTCCTCCTCTTCTCCAGCCCCCTCTAATCAATTATCTATCATCTTCCCCCACAATTTCCCAAAATAATGCATTGACTGATAAATATTTCCATGCTCTATCCATCTTGTGTTTGTGACAACCCCAAAATTAGCTGCCTTGCTCAGCCATTAATCCAGTCTCTCAGTTGTCTTCTATTATCAATTCACCCTGTGCCATTCTCTCTGCTGTCAATCAGCTCTTCTGGGTGTGAACAGCCTCAATTTCCTCTTCTGTTTCCTTTACACCACCATCTTCACTCCCAGTTACTTCAGCATCACCTTGCTTCTACAGTTTTTCCCCCTCAGCCAAGCTCTTAACCCATCCTTATCTCTTTCAGCATTCCCAACATATATTCCAGCTCATGCTGTTATCACTCTGTTTCAATATTCATATCAGGGGTAGGAAGCAACCTGCCCAAGATAAAAAAAAAAAAAAAGCAGAAATTCAGGGGATGGCTTGTGAAGCATGCAGCTTTTAGCAATCATGGGCAATGACATTTTGAGGCTGCTCTGCTCAACCAGAAGGCTGGAGGCATCTCCCCTGGGATGGTAATTGAGGAACAAATGCTGTCTTGCCAACAGACTCTCTTTCCTGGTCTCTGTCCAACAGACATGGCTTGGATATTATCCTTCCTCAGTGCCTTGAAATCTGGGCATACTAAGTAGTCATTTTCCCTCTTGTTCAGGTTTTAATTCAACCTCCCTGACCACAACAGGTGGTGATGTTGGAAGCATGTACTGAAGAGGTGCACATTGCTGTTCTCACAGGACGTTGTATTTGTAGTCCAGCAGCAACTGTTTAGTAATATTTATATTTCTCCCCACTCATTTTAAGTGCATATTTAGCATGAGACATTGCTCCCCTTTCAGTCTGTCTTCTGCATTTGCTCGGGTTTTTATTTGCTTAATCCTGCACTGCTGAATTTGCTGTTCCCTTATGTTCTACACCAGCTCATACCTAACGCACACATGCTTGCGCCTGATTCCCCCTCCAACCACTGCCACTTGCACAGAACGATGCTAACCTGATAAGTGCGTGGAGATGATAAGGACAAGGAAAACGAGGAGCAAGTTTCTGTGTCTCGTTTATTTTTTGCTTCTAAGCAGGCAGGTGGTGATGGGTCACAGGTTCAGTTGCATTGTTGAAGTTGCTGGCTAGGTTCATGAAGAGTGAAAGAGCAGAGGAATAAAAGAAATGAGAATGGCACCTGATGACAAATCTGTGTAATGGGAAATCTTTCAAAACCAATTTCTATAGCCATATTTCACCAAGAGATTTTCATTCGAGTACTTATACACTCCAGGAATAATCAGTTTATTTTTCCGTTGAAAGGTTGGAGTCCTCCCCTCCACATTCCTCTCCAAAACAGCTTCTCCGGGCTGCAGCCCTGCTGAGAAACCAAACATTTTTCCTGAGCACTGGAAGAGTTGCCCAGGCAAATCCTGTGCACAATAGGAATCGTGTGAAGGGCTGGATTTGAGTGCCTACACAGGTCAGAAGAGTTGATATGGCCGATAGAGAGAACATTCAACATTCAAACCTGTCCTGTGGTTGTGCGTCAGTGGGATACCCATCTCACAGTGCCAGTTGTGAGACAGGCAGCCCTTAAAGAAAACAACAAAGGGAATACCAACAGCCTCTTCTGAAGTGTGATTAAAGCCAGGAAAAGGTGTAACGATGGTCCTCACTTACTTGGTAGACCTATTCCTTAAGTATCTTTTAGATGTTGACTTATCTATCCAAAGAATGGAGCTCTTTAGTTTGGTTGCTTTTTTCTTGTATTTTTGTTATATATTTATATACAATGAATTTTCCGGAGTGGTTTTGCAAGGAGTGGAGAAACAACGTGAGTCAATTCAATAAATTGTTCCAGAGTAAGTAACCTGCTATGCCATGGAAAATTGGATTTGTTCTTTCTTTACTGATGTGGAAGTCTGAAGTCTTGGGTATATAGACATATGCTGTGCACTTCCAAAGTGTAAAACTGGAACAGAATTACCTGATATTCCTGGCGGGAAAAAGGTTTTATGCCTTTTACCTCTGCTAAGTCAACCCAGCAGAAAGAGAAGAGAGGGATTTTGCAGTGCCTTTCTCAGCCATGAGTACCAATGTCAGGTCCATTAGCTTGATTTTAATATTTCCCAATTTGATTAGAAGTGCTGGCAGTTGGGGAAAAAATGTCCTTGGACTAATAAACACAGCAAATTTGATAAGGGAGCAACAGAAAGGCACTTGCTGCACAGCCTCACAAGTACCACTTTTGGAGATGATTATATTGGTTGTTTCAATCTCTGTAATAGTATGTGGAATATGATTAATATTTAGTTCTTTACAATGGCCCTGTGGACCTGGACTGTTGGCTGGAATAGCTGAGTCTCTAAAGCATGCACATGAATTTGTTTTGGGTGGTTTAGTTTTGTTTTTTGTTTTTTGGGGAGGGGTTGTTTTGGTTTGCTTTAAAAAAAAAAGAAAACAAAACCAAAAAAAAATCAAAAAAGATTGATATGAACATAGCCTTGAGGACAGCAAAATAAATTCTGCATCTTGGCTCAATAACTCCTTTGCCAGCAAAGAGACAGTGAAATCAGTGGCAGACCTGAGCATGGTCTAAGGGCATTACATAGCCCATGGATATATTTTTTTTGACCTTGGCTTTACTTCTCCTTGCCTGCATGAATGCTGTTGAAATGAAAAGTGAAACCAGCCCAAAATACAAACCTTACATTTACATTTTTTGAGCTCTTGGTTCCATCTGTGCAAATCAAAACCCATGGCTGGGTAATACACAAAACCTTATTAAAAAATACTAAGCTGAATTATATGCAAATTAGGGTTTCATTGTCTTTCATCTCATAAAGGCTAATAACATTATAGATTACAGCCTTCTTATCAAAAATAGTTTCTAATACAAATTGCCTTTGACTATATTTACAATGTCACTTTTAATCAAGTAAATTGCCAGGCTATTGCACTTCTGCAATCTACATTACACAAAAAATATAATGAAGAAGGAAGCGGGTACAAGTGCTTTTAGCTTTAACTGGCTGCCCATTTCATACCAATTACTACCTATTTAGTAAGCTTACCCTTCTGTTCTTAGAAAAATGCTAGATATAAATGCACGGATTCCTCTGAAGAAGATACTGTGCAGAAAAAGCTTATTCCACTTACCAAAAACATTTGTCTTCGTAATTACGTTTACTTTTCTTACTCCTATGCAATTACTAAATAAAGCTAAAAATAGCCACTTGAATGCTGATATGGTCCCTAACTGTTTCTCAATTATGTCACTTCTAGGTGAGTTCAACGTTCCATTTGTTTGTAAGTTAACAGCTTTATTCAGATGTTTTTATCCCTGCAGGTGCGTTTTCACTCAGTGCACACACTCTCGTCTACACGTGCATCTCCTACAAGGACACAGGTAATACCAGCTGTGCCGTGCCCTTTTCTCAGGATTCAACTGACATCCTACAGCTCAGCCCCACACCGGCATGTTCACTGTGGTTTCTCCCTGGGCATGTTGAGATAGAGGTTTTCAAATACAGATGCAAGTATTTCCACAGTTTGTGCTTTTTTGTTGGTGGTGCTGTTTTTTCTTTTAAGCTCTGGACAGAAGCAGCAAGTATTTAAAAGCAGAGTGCTAGTACTGAGACTGAATCTATCAAGGGCAGATGATGCCCATAGTCTTGCAGACCTACCTCAGCCACCTGCTCCGGCTCACGATGCCTTTAGCAGATTGCACTGTCCAAACTCTTTGTCTGCAGAAACTGCTGTTGCAGGCTTGCGCGGCGCATCAAGGACACACGAGCTCTCTGCAAAGCCAAAATGGAAAGAGTTACACTTCCAGCCAAAAGGAGAAAGCACTGATGCAAAAGGCTGCCGGGCAAGTTGCATCACTATATAGCTTGGGGGCCTCTAAATGGGGAGAGACTCCTGGTGTTTTCCCCCAACACTGGCTGGCTGGAAGCAGAAGGAAACACTGCAATATTTAACGTAATACCACCACAACGGTGTGGCTGGATTCTCAGCTGGTGAACATCAATATAGTTTCACTGGAAGCAAAGGAGATGGACTGATTTACACAAGCTGGGGAAAAGAAAATTCAGGAATAGTGAGTCCAGACCTTCACTGGCATTGTTTAAAAGATGAAATAGTTCTGAGAGCAATGGAGCTAAAGTAAACTATTTTCCATGTGTGGATCCTCTGATATCTGGAAAAAGTAACCTTATTAACCATCTCCTCTCTTGGGAATTAATAGAGTTTCTTCCCTAAGGCCAGCTGCCTATTTTCACAAATGGTGTAGGAATGTAACACAATTCTCTTGCCAAATGTGGCTGAAATTGGCTATTGGGTTTAAATGTATTACTGAAGGACTGACAGACAGATACAAAGACAATGTGGATGTGTACATCTTAGAAGCTGGTCTAAAAAACAGAATAAGTGCTAAAACGTTTCAAGTCATAAAAAGCATTATTCTTTCATCCCTGTTCGTTATTCTTTACTCAAAACACTTGTTCCTGCCACCAGGACAGAATTATTTCAGCTGGAGAATGAATACACTCAAATTTAAGCTTGTGCTTAAATTGCCTCAAAGCCTGATGGATGATTGTCCTGTGGAAAAGAGCACAACATAAATGCAAAGAACAAGGACAAGAGTCTGAACCTGAGGAAATCAGGGACAAATCTCAGTTGGTTCAAATGGATCAGGGGTCTCGTTCCCAGGTTTTGAATCTCCAGCCTAATTTTCAGAGATGTCTATTAAAAGCTGTAGCCCCTTCTGACTTCTCAGAGCCAGGCATATTAGAGCAGTTGGCCTTAACCTGGAATTTCGCCCTTGAGATTAGGACAGCTTCAGGTAATCCTGTGCTTTTAGACTTCCATGGGCTTTTGCTAATGGTAGCTAGCAGAAGGCAAGTGGCCAAAGGCTACGAACAGCCCTTGAAACATGAAGGAAAGACCCAGCATTTATATACAGTGTCATGAAGACTCTTGCAAAAGGCCTAGTTTATGATCCTTTGAAGCAAGCCTGGATGTCTGTTTGAAATAGCTATTTTTAGGTATTTTTTGTATGTGAATAAGTGGACCTGAAAGGAACTAGTGGAGGGACTTTCACTAAGAGTTGAACAATTTCTCTAGCTGGTTTCTTGATCCAGTGACTGGATCAAGACAGTGGGGAAGGACCACTGTAGATTTTGAGCTGACTTAAAGCAAATCATACCTTTCCACAAGATCTTAAAAATACTTTCATATCGAACCCAAAATGAAGCTTAACTTTTTGTGGGATTTTTGATTTAGAATCACAGAATCATAGAATAGCTTGGATTAGAAGGGACCTTTAAAGGTCATCTAGTCCAACCCCCTGGCCCATGGGCAGGGACATCTTCAACCAGATCAGGTTGCTCAGAGCCCCGTCCAACCTGACCTTGAATGTTTCCAGGGATGGAGCATCTACCACCTCTCTGGGCAACCTGTGCCAGTGTTTCACCACCCTCATTGTAAACAATTTCTTCCTTACATCTAGTCTGAATCTCCCCTCTTTTAGTTTAAAACCATTCCCCCTTGTCCTGTCGCAACAGGCCCTGCTAAAAAGTCTGACCCCATCCTTCTTATAAGCCCCCTTTAAGTACTGAAAGGCCGCAATAAGGTCTCCCCAGAGCCTTCTCTTCTCCAGGCTGAACAACCCCAGCTCTCTCAGCCTTTCTTCATAGGAAGGTGTTCCACCCCCTGATCACTTCTGTGGCCTCCTCTG
>NW_009198151.1:0-9865 GCF_000690835.1 Fulmarus glacialis
ATATATATATATATATAAAAAAGAGAATTGCCAAAGTTTGAGATCCCTGGCAATCTAGCATAGAGCAAAATTCCTTCTCAAAGATAAATCCAGTGATCAACCTGCCCACTAGTATGTAAATAGGATATACTTGTTGGGTATAGAAACAGAGGGTTTTGGTGCCCTCTGTTCCATATCCTGTCTAGCCTGTACTGTATCCAGTTTCAGTTAACATAAACTTCTGTAGATGTTTTGATCACAGCTAGAGAACAAAAGAGTATGAATGAGCCCTTTGCAGGTGATCAGCAAATTAGTGGTTTGGGCTGGATGTGTATTTTTTTGCCACCCTTCTTCCCACCAGCTTGCAGAGCAATCTATATCAGATAGGATGGCCAGTACCACTTCCCGAAACAAAGTCCACAGAAAACAGAATTGTCACAGCAGGTTGCCTGTCTCACTGAGCAAAAACTTAAACAGTTCAGTAAAGGAGCTACAGAGCAGTCAGATATGAAGCTCCTTCAGAAAGCAGAGTGGAAAGGCGTTGGAGGAGCTTGGCAAATTGTTTTACTATAAAAATACCACTTGGATGATTACATGGAGTGAAGATTATGTGGCAGTAAGTTTTAGCCTTAGTTCTGACACTGCATCTTCCTGGAGGCCTGGGTCACTTACTCTCAGTTTTGATTTCCCCAGAAGTAAAATAGAGACTGTATGATTTCAAGACAGCGTCTGCTAATTCCTAGTTCTGCCAAAAACACATAGGAAGGACTCAATCCAGAAATTTCTAGAAGACAATACCTGCCTAAAAGGCTTTCCCTCAAACAAAAATTCTGATAATATAAAGAAAATCTGATGCTAGTCAATCTTTTTGACAGCTTATTCTGTATCATCAATTTCTTTACTCTTTTTATCATTTCCTCCCCCAGTTCATAATTAATCTAAGTGAATCTGACTGAAGAATATCTGATTCATTGGAATGAGTGTCTGTTATCCAGACAGTAAAATGGTAGGAAGGATGTCAAGCTGTCTTTAACTATGGCTGAGATTTCATACATTAAGGGTGATGTCTGTCAGTGATCATTTATGTGAGAAAATGATGTACACATAGCTCTTGGTGTTACTCTTGATTTCATGTTTTCAATGAGTTTTTCATGGCTGGCCCTTAGCAGCCTGGATCTTATTTTCAGAAAGGGTTTTTTGCTTTAATATTTTAAAAATATTATGAAGTGGATTTCTCTTGCAAGTCTATGTAATGTAACCAAACATGAATTAACATGCCTTTAACTCATTACCCATGGGTTTATGGAAAATTCAGTAAACTTATGGAATAACAGCCTGTAAATAAATATTTTCTCTTTTGAAAATAATCTAACTCTATTGAACTATTTCTATAAATGGGATTTGTCTATCAGAATACGCTTCAAGAGAAAATTAATTCACAGATACTGTCCTCACTAGGACAGTTTTAACTGACTTGGCTTACAATTTCAGCATGATTTTTCCTTAATATATTGTAAATCAATAAGAAGAATCATTTCTCTATAAAGAAAAAAATCCCCAGGTTCCTTTCTGTCCTTGCTCCTGATTATGTTTAGTCACTCCCTGCTTTGAAGAATTCAAAAGAAACAACCAGATGTTGGCTCCAAGGCATCAGCTGTTCTCTCTTGGGTTTATGTTCAAGATTCCTGTTCAATTCCTGTGGTGGGTCTTTTTCTGATGACATGGAGGACTTTCTGCTCAGTTCTGTAGACACTATCATTCTGTGCAGTTCTGAGGCATGAACAAATTCTGGGAAAAAATCTCAAAAAGAAATTATATAAATGTGCTCTATTAATTTAATGGTAAACAGAAGACTACAATTCAGGTGAAAACGAAAATTCAGGTTGAATTGAATAAATCTATGTAAGAGATTTTATGTATCCCCTACTGTCCTTGATGATATCATGCTTTTTAGATTTCCTTTCTTTATTGTAATAATGTGGCCAAATTCAAACAATCTGTATGTTAACAATCCATATTACTTTCCCTTATATGTTCCAACTCCTCAAGTCTGTGGTGGGCTGACATTAATGGTGTCCAGCCCAAACCTCCCTCATTCTTCCCAGACTTCCGGCAGAGATTCCCTGCACTGCCTCACTGCCTACAAAGCATCTTGTGCGCCTCATTTGAACCTTTCCAGAGTCTTTGCTTTGTAGGTGTCATCCTCCCTAATGCCAGAGCTTGCCCATGATATCTTCAACAATCCTTAAAAAGATCTCTTCTCAGGTTCACAAGGAAGGATACTTGCTGCCTTAATCAGCATTGCATTAAGGTGGTCTAGAGCCTGCCCATTATGTTGCCTTTGGAGCAAGTTTTTCCCCACCCTGTTCAGTTCACCTCCTGGTATGAAGGAGAAAAGCAAGGGAGAAAGTGCAGATAGCCCTGTTTAATCAGTTCAGACTGCTGAACACAGAGATTGTCTTAGCCCAAGCCATCGCTTTTGGTGTGGTCTGACCTCAATGGCTGGAACAGGATTGAGAGAAACAGAAGAGGTGAGAGAAGGGCTGAATGACATTTTTGCATAGTTCCTCATTTTTTCATGAAGTTTTTCTATACTTCTTGTCATTACAGTAAAAGGGGGGAGGGAGGAATGTGAGGGGTCTGCCTTGCCTGCCCTCACCTTGACAGCTGTAGGTGATGATAAAGTATGCTTTCTACTAGCCCTTTGTTCTGATAAATAAAGTAGAACTGATTTGTACCTTATGCATATTTTCTTTATGGAGGAACAGATCCAGAGTATCTGCAGAGAGATAACCTGTAAACAGTGAGACTAACATTTCTCATTCACAATTGTACATTGACATCAGTGAAATTCCATATAATTTATCCCAGCATAAGTGAGCACAGACCTCTTTTTTTAGCCCATCGTGTCTGGAGCCATCTCTTCCAATTAGATGCTCACAAGTTAATGGCCATTGCAGCTCTCAATGAGTCACAATGCTGTTTGTATCTGACAGCAGCAAAGACACGTTCCCATCCTGTGACCTAGGCACAAATTGAGGTCGGCAGGGATAGAGGGACACTGTACCCCCGTAAATTGCTTAGCCTGCCGAATAAATCTAACTTGCATAATTTTTAATTTGTCAAATTAATTTATGCTAGAGTACCTACTTATCATAATTTTGGCAAAGTTGCAATCACCTCTCTTCCTGATTGCAGCAGATTAGTTCCTGTTTACACCGGGATGACCTTTGACAGCCCTTTGCCCCAAAGCAACCCATTGAAATCAGTGATGTTCCACGCACATGCTCTTGGGATTTGTTCATGACTGATCTCTGTTGTTAAACTCTGTTCTGTTGCACAACCTACCCAGATGTACAAAGACATTTGACATTACATGAGAGCCCCCAGCCAACTTTAAATTCAGATCAGGTCTGTTAATCAAATGCAGATTTTCTTTTTCAAACTGGTAAAAAGTGTATATACCTTTATAGCTGCCAGTTATAACAAGTGTCAAGATAAAATACATGCTAGTAATTAGTAGAATGTTAAATATTTGGTTAATATGAGATGAAAATTTAAATGCAATGAGAATTTTTAAAAAATCAGAAGGTATCTGTTTGAAACAGGCAGAAGAATATTATTTATCAAAAAAGAATAGAGATATCCATTGACTTTAAGCAGTGAAGGTTTTTTTGGAATACTTATGTCTTTCATGGATTGATAATAATATTTGTTTTGGTTGCCTATTAGATCCCCAACCCTAAATATTAAAAGTTTGAAAGTTTGGTATCTGATGTGTTAAATAATTGCAGTAGACAAGTCATTAGTTGCATGGTTTATATAATTATGCACACAAATTTTGAAGTGCATCATGTTAGAAACATTTAGTGTATTGTAACTCCTGATTTACTGTTAGATCAACAAAATTCATAAATACTGCTTCAGTGCATTTATGATTATATGTATTTTGCTTGAGGCAAGTCTGACAGCCTGCATATCCATACTGCAGTCATCTATTCTCTCTCCTCATGTAAACAATTAAATGAAGATACATGCTCCTTGTACCCAGTAAAGGAGAATAGTCACAGGTTTTTATTTTCTTTATTTTCCTTCCTTTTTCTCTTAGCATGCACGTACTTTAACCGTCAGGTTTATACTCTCACTTGCACCTGATGCAGTCCACTTTTTAGTTAATTTGCTGGATATTTTTGATTTTCCAATATAAAACTCTTCATGAAATGTTTTTCACCCTTGATTAAGCACATTCAGTGTAGAAATAAAATTAAATGAGCAAAAAAGAATTCCTGGCAAAGTATTTAATTACCTGTTTTTACAGCCATTATACAATGGGGACTTAAACTGACTTGAATATGAACAGGGAATGCAGAACAATGCCCTAAAACACAAAAAGCCGTGATTATTCTAGATACTTATCTGCTACTGAGTTGTCAGGAGGAATTAAGATGAATTCCTATAGTCTTAACATGTTGATATCAGTATAGAAGAGACTAAAATAATTGAACTACTGTAACCGAAGAAATTATTGGCTTAAACATAAAATATCAGATAAGATATATCATGATACAAAGGCTTACATTGTTGCTATTTTAATTTTTAATGCAATTATCTTACAAAAGTAGTCATAAATAGTGTGCTGAAGTGTAATTTTCTTCACATAACTAATATTCTAAAAAACACCAGTGAATTTATACCTGTGTAAGTATTCTCAAGTATATCTTGTTCAAATAGAAGCAAAACTATATGCAACAGAAAATATTGACCTTCCCAACAAGTTTTATGAATGAAGAATAGACCAGTTCTTTCTATTACAAATCCTTTTACTTTGATGTCATTATTAATTTAATTGCCGACTTCCTTATATGTTCCGTACATAGTCTTCACTACGTTCTGCCTAATGAGTCATGAGAAGTTATCACAGAAAGTGTCATAAATATGAGAGTCTGTGGAAAACATTAAAATTCTAGCAGATGTGGTTGGATAAGTCATCTTCTAACATTTAATTATGGAAATATCTGATTGTTTGCCAGATTTTATGCAGTTACAGCTTTTCTAATTATAATGCAGAGCAATTCAAATTGAAAACAATCCTTATTATCCAAAGTTTAACAAATACTTCCCAACAAAGTACTGTGTCATCTTCCTGAGCTTTAGCTATGTATTGGACTAGCAGGTGAAATCCTCACCATGGAGGTCTCAGCTTGGGGAAGTTAAAATCTGAGTCAAAGACAATTTAAATCAACAGAGACAATACTATTGACTTCAGTGGGATCAAGCCTTTGGAGAGCAGCCTGGAGGACCTTAAAGCCAGCCAGCTTACCCACAGCTATCCACTTCTTTCCAGGCTGGAGGTGTTGCTTTCCTGCAGAACCGTCTAGCTGGCACTTGCAAGCCAGCTGGCACTGGAATTGCCTGACAGGGTATTTTTTAAGTCTTCTTGCATAGAGAATAAAAACAAATATATCAAAAACCTGCTGGATTTCTTGTCCGACTTTTTATGCCTCAAGTTATAAAGGTTTTTCAGTTATCTGAAACCTTCAGATAGTTGGACCTTACTCTTTTTTTCTTTAAGAGATTTGTTCTGATCATCTTAAATTGCTTAATGCTTAGACATAATGTATAGATTAAAATGACTTAGCAGCATACCTAGAAAAAGGTATGGTAGCCACAGTTAAAATATGTGGTCGCATAAATATTTTACTTGTGAATGTTCCTGGAATCAGACTGAGATTAAGATTTCTGCCCTTAAGAAACATGTTATCAAAGAATATCTTAATTTTATAGCTGTTCTGAAGAGTATGAGGAAAAGTGCCCTAAGTCCAACATCACAGGGTGAGTACTTTATGTCAGCTATTGGTGTGTGACTGGAACAAAAGTACAGAAGGTTAGTTGGTCTGTAGATATTCCAAATTATCCTGTATAAATAATTATTTCAAAATGTACAGTATTATAGCAAGATAAAAGTATAAATCTTCTTTCTATAATGAGTTTAAGGTCTTTAAGCATTTAAAACTTGAAGTTCTTCTCCTTGCTATAGCCTGCACCTCCTTCTGTCTATACTCTGAATTTTAACATAATAAAATATAGTTACAAGGAATGCTAAAAGCAGATTTACAAATGGAAAGGGAGTAAACATAGTGACAGATCTGGCAAGAGCAGTAGCTATATTCAGAATTTGTAATGTAGAATATGTTGAGAGTAAATATTTCAGTAGAAGCAGTAAGGCTCCATTGTAAAGCAATGCACAGAAAATATATGCCATAGAAGTTCCTACAAATTTTCAGAAAACCCAAATATGCCACTCCTTCACAACATAAAAAGTAAAATTAAGAAAGATAATTATATTGTTACCCAGCATTAAGCAAGAATGTGGGTAGAAAAGAAAGCACAGTAAAATAAAGCTGTGAAAATCCTGGAACGAAGTAAATTACATACAGGTCAATGAACTGAATAAAGCTATCATCAGTGTTTACTTCCGTAATATTTACATTTTTAAGCTTTTTCTTGCTGTGCAATGATTTTATACATTTGGTTCAGCTATGCTACCACCACAGGAGTACATGCTGTAAACACTATGAAAAATCTGGCCCTGTACTCAATGCATTCCTTGTTTAATAGCATATAGCCACAATTCACATAAAATATAACATATGTCTTACCTTTCTTCTTTTCTTCAAATAAAAAATAATTGTGGCACATTATATATCTGGGTGTGTTATCTGTTGATAAATGTTGATTTTTGCTGGATATGTTTATATTGGCACCTGTATAAAGCTGTGAGCCGCAATCCAGCTGGCCCAGAGTCCAGCTGCAAATGGCTAGGTATTAAATACTGTCTATCTGAACAACCCCGACATGCAAAACAATGTTTGAACTATTTCTCATTCATCTTCAGGATACAGCAATTGCAAACCATTTCTATTTCCTCTTTGTTTATGCATCTTGCAGAAAGATTCAGCTGCATCATTTTCATCAGTGGTTAATGAGCTGCAGTGCAGCCTACTGGCTTTAGATTCCTCTTTTCTCTCTGAAGGCGTTGTACTGCATTTCTCATTTTCTTTTCTCATTTGTAAAAACAAGAACTAACACAGTCAGAACTATGAGTGATGTAGCTGAAACGTGGATTGCCTTTTCAAATCTGTTCAAGATATGAGAAATTAATTTTCTTATTTGTGTGCCTGTTTCCATTTCCCTACTTTGTCTGTCTTGTCTATATGGGTTCTAAGCTACTAGAACAGCCATATTCATATGGGCCATATGTATACCAGCATTTAGGCCAATGAATTTAAACATCTGAACAAACTGGAATCTGCAACATGTTTAACTAATAATGAAAAAGCAATAAGCTTAAGAAAAAGAAATGTTAAATATGGACACAATTTGGAAATCTCTTACCAACAAGCTTATTTCTTTTTAGCCGGAGGCCTATTTTCTTTTCATAGAATTTGTTCACCCTTGTTTTTAAGTTGATATGAAAACTGCATAGAATAATTTTTAAAATACTTCTTCAGTTTTGACAGTTATGAAACAAAACCAATAGAAATAAGAGTCATGGTGCAAAACTGAGGAAAAAGAAAAAGGAAAACTGAATGGACTGTAGTCATCCATGAATGATAACAGCACTTTGAATAGAACTTCATGAAAAGTATTTCAGATAACTATTCTAACACTAAAATGTTCAATATAAAGATCTAAAAATTCAGGCATGAAATGGCTAAACTCCAAAAGTAAGTATAGATGATTAAGTCCTCTAGTGACTGATTGGTTGTATATTCACAAGAGGAAATACATGTTAACAAGATGAGAGTAATTGCAACCTAGTGCCGATGTAGTTGATATGCCTACATTCCAAAGCAATAGATGTTTTAAATACTGGTTTAAAGGAGTAGTGCTGAGTAATTTTCTCATATAATTAATTATGTGGTTATGTAAATTAGTTGTAATAACAGGAATCAAAAATATCAGACCAATTTAATTACTACATTGTGAAGCATATCTTAACTTTAAATGAATCTGTCTCATCGAACTGCTTCAGCAATTGTTTCACTTTCTAAAGTATTCAGTGAGTGTTTCTGCAAAAAGAAAAAAAAGGCGGAGTCATTTCAGGTTGAATCAGATTGGATAAAAACCCAATACTTTAGATTTTCTGGTAGTCTCAGAGAGAAGCTTGTTGGATAAATTCCACACACATTTGCTGAAGTCATTTACTTATAAGCAGCATGTGCTAAAATGCCATGGCATTCTAAATTAATACCACTAACAATGTTTATATAAACCTTTTGATCTGTTTTTAGCATACATTTTTGACACAGGGCTTTAGGACCCAGATGGTCTCTCGCCTGTTTTCACCAATGCCAAATGACAGTAAAATGCTCTAATGTCTACATTATAGCTCTGTCTCCAGCTTTGAACCAGCACGAAGAATATTAGATGAGGAGAAATGGTGAACTGATTATGGTGACTGACACTAGGATGGAGCAAGTCCCACACAGCACGAGTGAGGTTTGCGTAACCAGCTCCTGCCCCAGACCTCCCTGCCACTAGTCCTGTGTCTTGCTCTTATGTATAGTGTTACTCCACATCCTCCCTTCCACTCTGCAATGCCACATAGGGATTTCTGGCCCCATTTCTGAGCGGCATACTGTCTCTGTTTTGTAGGAGTCTGCAGCACTGCACTGCTGCCTAACTGCCTCAGAGAAACCCTGTTAGAAACCTCCTAGAAATAGGTGGGTGCACCCAAGGGCACCCGTCTGTGGACAGGTTTCTGGTCTGCAACCTACCACTCACCCACTGACAGTGTCTTCCCAGCACACGACCCCTGAAGTCTCCCACTTTGGAATATAATAAATCAGTTTCCCGCACTCATTCGGTGTCTTCTGCAAGTTCAGTGGCAGAGAATATTCCCCGCGTTACATTGGGTATTCCCAGAGTGGCCTGCGCCAGTCTGAAAAATGACCGTAGAGGAAATGATTGTTTTAAGAGAAAAATAAGAGATGCTACTCAGCCACATCATTCTTTGGCCTTGTAATTTATTTTATAGCTGGGCTGGTATTCTGTTTTCCAAAAATGAAAAGTTGGAGTGTAAGCCCACACTGGAGCCCCTGTGTGGAATTTTTACGAGATTTTTTTTTATTCTGCTGACTCTGCTTTTCTGCATAAAGGTGAATTTTATGCTATGCCAGTGGGATCCAAGTCCAGCAGAGTATTTAATCACCTGAGTAACTCTAATTATGTAAGTGCCTCTGTTGAAATCAATACCATTCCTCACACGCCTAAATTGTACCACTACTTAAGTGCTTTCTTGGATTCAGGCCTAAATACTGTCATTAGAAAACATGTTTCTTTGTAATTCAGAGAAACGTAACAATAAAGGGGTATTTCTGGAAAACTTACATATCTCAGATGCATGCTCATTTCATAAGGTCAGATTGAGTCAATGGATCACATTAATAAAACATACAAACAAAAAACGTGTAATTTAATATGTTTATCTATTCCCTTTAAATAGTTTGCAAAGCCTGTATTCATTACAAATGTGGACATATTTAATTAATATTTTTTCTACATAGACTTGTATGAATTAAGATGAATTAGAATGGAGTTTTATACAGATTTCATTCAGACCTGAACAGAATGATACAGTTTACTGTTATTGTCATTTTTGTGAGCCCAAGCAAGAACTGCTGTTTGTCTGAGAGGCAGCATTACAAATTTCCATCTGAGAAGTAAATATCTAAAAGTATACAGAATCAGTAATAATCACAAGCTATTCTGACGACCGAAATGGGCAAAAAGTATACATGATATGAAGTCTGCTGATAGAAGTTGTCTTCTACATCTTTGTATTCTATGCAATATTTTCATGGAATCATAGAATCATAGAATC
>NW_009198152.1:0-2954 GCF_000690835.1 Fulmarus glacialis
CCGAGAAAGGACCGCTGGAAAAGAAGCCAAAATAGCCGTTCACAGAGGGACGGAACCTGCCCTGCTTAGAAATGCCCCTGATAAGCCGTGTGCAGTAATTGAAAGTTAATAACGGACATTACACGTTTCTCTAAATTGTAGCTGTTCTCATTATGTCAGCTGCATGCGAGGGATGCACTCAGATGGAAGATACTGAGGTTTGCAAAATAACAATATTGTTTCTCCCAGGCAGATGATGATTAACAGAACAGGGGAGGAAAAGAAATATTTTTTTCTTAACGCATCTGTTTTACTAGGAAGTGAATGACAGACGTGTCCTTTCAAACCATTTATCTTTTCTTTTTTCTTATGAAAATTAAATAGGAAGAGCAGAAAGGAGAGGCAGTCATTCACATCCAGATACTTCAATTTTAATACAAAAAACACATTCAGATGAATAAAATTTCAATTTTTAAAACTAAATAGCAAAAAAGTTGGTATTTATCCATTTTTATATGTTAATACATTACATCTGAGTAGGTTTGAATGAGGACCATTCAGAAAAATTAAATATGATTTAATATGTACATAAAGTATATGCAATAGGCATCCGTTAATGTAAAGATATGCTTAAAAGAGCCTTACTGAGTTTTAAACACACTTTAATGATTTATGGTGATTATAACAGTTTTTTAGGGTTTTACTTTGGACTTATTCCACACCTGCTTCTTAATATACTTGAGTTTTCTCCTGACCGAATGTATTTTTTGTTACAGCTGTTGCTCTTATTTTTCACTAAGTTATATAACAGATTTTAAGGCAAATAAATACTTTCTTGACATTCATATGCAAATAATGTTTGTGCCTATGTATAAAATTTTGCCAGTGTGTATATACATATAAAATATTAAAATCCAGTACCATAGTAGGGTTTGACTTGGAAATGTCAAGGTTATAATGCTGTAAACATCAGTTCTAAATGATTAATTTAGTTTTCAGAGATAGGATGCGGGATTGTGATTACTTATTTTAGTCTTGTTTTTATTTACAGTTATTATGCATAACTTAAAGTATTTGCTTTAATGCCCTTCTTGTGAAACAAAAAAAGACATGCTTCCTGTTGACTTTCTGAAAATATATTTGAATAATATTATGACAAATTCAGAAAATAGTGTTTCATTGATGAGTGCATGGGAAGCAAAGGTGTCCCAAGCAAAAAGATGCTATAATGGATGTCTGCAATTTGTTAAAATTATTTTCTGCTTTTCCTTACATATTTAATGACTTAAGGCCCAGATTTTTTAAAATCAATTCTTTCTATTAATTCAGTTAAAAGGAAAATTTGCTTTTTACATTAGAATCAGCATCAGACAAAAAATCATGTCATCTCAGCGTTAGCTTTAAAAACAATTCTGTAAGAAATCCAAACTGACAATGTATTCTAGAGCATGAGTTTTGTTACCTTCATGGAACAGCAGAAACTCACTTTTCAGTCTGATTTATAGATGAAAAACATAATTCATTAAGTTGAATTAATGAACTACAGGTCTCATGGATATTGACTACTGAACGACAAATATTAATAAGCTCTTTTTAATTTATTTCATGCCGAGGAAGAAGAGGAAAGTGACATAGTAGCTTTCAGTCATCTGAGAGTATTTGTGTTACGTAAGTTAAGTAAAAGCTGTCACTGAGACTGGGACCCCATTCGCTAGCCGTTGTACAGAAATACATAGCTAAAAAAATAAAGCCAACAATTCTTGTTTCAGGAATAATATATGGTGTAATATTAAAAGAGTATCATCCTAACTTTTTTAATAGATTAAGCAATGAGGTGAAATAAAGTTACATGTTGCATTGCGTAGAATTGCAACCTGTTTTCTCTCTAATTCTGTATTGCAAATATTCAGTTTACACACAAAATATTTTTACATAGTCAAGATGAGTTTGCAGAGCAGAGTGAAGTTGTGTTCTCTTCTGTATGCATCATTTCATGTATATAAAAAAAGGGCATTCATGTTAAGGATTTATTGTAATAGTTGTAATCCCATTGCCTTTGCTGGGCATGTTTATTTCTAATGGATGTGAACTTCCAATTCTGTTGGTAATGCACAACAGTAAACAGAATATATATACAGATGTATGTATATGTACATGGATACACACACTTCATAAAGTGTATAAACTCCCTTTTCTCTGTGATCTTTCCAACTAAAAGTATAAATTATCCCACACCTCTTCCAAGTCAGTCTTGTCTGTCAGCCTTCTACTTTCTCCCTTAATATGCTGAAGTGTAATCCACAAAATCTGATTGTATTAAATGCTCAAATTTTTTAACACCAAAACTACTTTTTTTAATTGAAAGGAAATAGGATCATAGAATATCTTGAGTTGGAAGGAACCCATAAGGATCATCGAGTCCAACTCCCTGCTCCTCGCAGGACTACCTAAAACTAAACCATATGACTAAGAGATACTCCTTGAACTCTGACAGGCTTGGTGCCGTCACCACTTCCCTGGGGAGCCTGTTCCAGTGACCGACCACCCTCTCAGTGAAGAACCTTTTCCTAGTGCCCAACCGGAACTTCCCCTGAAGTAGCTTCATTCCATCTCCTCGTGTCCTATTGCTGGTCACCAGAGAGAGGAGATCAGCACCTTCCCCTTCGCTGCCCCCCTTGAGGAAGTTGTAGGCTGTGATGAGGTCACCCCTCAGCCTTCTCTTCTCCAAGCTGAGCAAAGCAAGTGACCTCAGCTGCTCCTCCTAAGTCTTGCCCTCGAGACCTTTCACCACCTTGGTCGCCCTCCTCCGGACACACTCTAATAGTTTGATGTGCTTCTTATATTGAGGTGCCCAAAATTGCACACACTACTCGAGTGGGGCCGCACCAGCGCAGTGTAGAGTGGGACAATCACCTCCCTCAACCTGCCAGCTATGCTGTGCTTGATGCGCCCCAGGACATGGTTGGCCCTTTTGG
>NW_009198153.1:0-20965 GCF_000690835.1 Fulmarus glacialis
TATGATTCTATGATTCTATGATTCTGTAGTAGGTTCAGTTCATAATTTCACTATGCTCAGACCTCTCAAAGATCAATAGCACTTCAGTGCATTATTAGCATTTACACATTCATATCTGACTTCTGAAATTTCTCTACAATTAAATTATCACTGCTAGATTTGATGTAGCATCCTCAGGAAGAAATTTTACTGTCCCTTCATTTAACACTTGACACCTGTCTGTGTCAAATGCACAATAGGTTCTCTTTTTTGATAAATTTGACTTGCATCTACACTACTCCTGTGCTCCCCTCTTCACACTGCACCAGTTGTTTACATAGATATACCTTCTCTGACCAGAGATACACCTTTTCTAGTAGGAAATTTTCTCTCTTCCCTTGATTTCATTGGTCTTTAGAGGTCACATCTGTCCTTCCCATAATAAAAGAGCACAGGCATTATATTCATCATAGTTTGTTCTATTTAAGAGATTTAATTTTTCATGTTAAAAGGGAAGCTACAGGTAGATTATAACAGAATATAAAGCAAGTTCTTTTCTTTTTTTAAGAAGAAAAAACACATTAAGTTGAATTGCTTGGAGGGAAACATTTTAAACATCTAAACAATCAGTTCAAAGCAAATTGAAAACAGCAGACTACCTCCACATGCATATAGTGGGAATACTTAGGAGAGAGAGTAAACTTTATTATAGCAAAAGTTATAGAAGACCTTCAATTTCTCATCATCTTACCTCAACACCAGTAGCACCATCAATACACTGACTAACCACTTCACAAACTCCCCAAAAATAGCTTCATTGGAAAATACTGTCTGACATCACCTCCCATTTATTTTTGACATCAAAATGGCAGTTTAATGAACAATTGCTTCTGGTAAAAGTTTGATTTTAAAACCAACAAACAAAGTCATGAAAGCTGTGAAATGGTTGCACAAAGATTTTAGAAACAGAAATTGTTTCAAAAGTTCAAACAACCTAGCCCCCTCAGGCTAAGCCTGATAGCTTTTAGCATTATTTGTTAATGCTTTAGTTTAATTTCAGTCATAATACAATTGGTAAAGGCTAAAATTATATATGCATAAATATAGGCTACAATTGCCAGTACTCCTTAACTGTGAAAATAAGGGAGACGAAATGAAATGATAAATGCTACATAATTGGAAAAAAGTAGAAAAACCTGACAGACTTTTTCTTTAAAGCTCAAAGAACACATCAGGGAATAGTAAATTAATCAGATGCTCTGTCTCAAAGAAAAACTAATCGCATAATGAAGTCAAATTTGTAAAGTAGCTTAGCCTTAACGAAAGAGGGAATTTGACAATATTGACACATTTTACAGCAACATTTTCAAAATAGGGCATTTCACTCTGGAAAGTCCAAATGTTTCATTTTTGACATTTTCTATATACAACATTTCAACTTTTCAAAAGATATGTCAGCAGGTTGAATTCCTCCCACGAGGTTTTTAGAAGTCAGAGTCATACAGGAAGGAAAAAATATTATCCAATCCCTCATCCTATATTCAAGTCAAACCCAACGAATACTTATAGAGAGAAGGAATACGAGGAGAATATAACCCTCAGGACATAGTTCTTACATTATTACTAAAAATATAAATTCAGAGACCTGTGGCCTTTTATGCAAGTCAATTCCCACTCTTAGAGTGTACCTCCTACCGAAGCTATTACTTTTGCGATGAAAATTTTCTGGTCTTTGTAAAAAAGTATAGAAATCTCAAATTATAGGTTGTAGAGAGGAAGAGAAGAAAGAAAGTGTATTTTTCTTACTATTTTGACAACATATATGACCAAGAGCAAAAAAATAAATTTGGATTTTGGCTCACCTCCCGAACCAAAACACAGATCTTGAAAATTGTTTCCCTTTATTTCTCAAAGAAGTTTGCATCCATTTTGACTCAGACAAAACTAAGCCCAAAACACACTATACATTTTGGGAAACGAAAAACCAGCGCATTTTAACAAAGCTGAAAACTTTCATTTTCAAGATCTTGTACTAAAAGTCAAAGGAACCCAGAGTTTGGATTAACAAAACTGCCAGAGGCAGCAACAGCACTGGTAATAGCTCTCTTTTTACCCTGTAAAGCCTGCTGTTTCACTCGGCATGGACAAGCTAAATATCACCAACAGTAAAACACTGCCAACAGATACTGAGAGCAACACATACTACGACACCTGTGTTGATCATACCCAAAAAACCCCACACAGCATCTACCGCATGATTAAAATCATACAGTATCACTCTGAAGGCATAGAACATCTGCTTGAAATTAAGCTTTATCAAGGAAAGGAAATATAGGACAAAACTACCCATGCATCAGATTCCTTACCAACAGGAATATAATCATTTTCAGCCACAAACACTCCCCTAGTGGAAAAATATACAACAAAATACAAGTTACTGCTAATCACCTGCTAAGCTGATGCTGTAACTGTTGTGTGAGAAAATGGATGTGGAGATGTGTGCAAGTCTCATGGAAAACACAGCTTAAAATATTTTCTTCAAACATGTTCTGTTTAGAACCAGACCATGTTATTAAAATCTCACTAAAGAGAAGTCACTTTTGATTTAAGTGACAGGATGTAATCTCATGGAAATGAGACAGAGGAGATCTCACACTGAAGCAAAACACTCTTTAGGAAGAATAAAATGAATGGGAGAGAGATCATGTTTAGGATTATCCATCCACATCACAACAAAATGAGGGGCAAAACGCAGTTTGAGTGGATGAAATGTTCCAGTACGTGGCCTATTAAGCATTCCTACTTATCTTCAGCAGAGCAGTTCCAACAAAACACAGACATGTTAATGTTTTTATACATTCGAGTTAAACACTGACTCCTCTAATTTACAAATAGATATTGTGATAGAACACAAATGTCACATTCAGGATTTAGAAAGCCTGAATGAATTTCCTCCTTAAAAACACAGAGCTCCTACTATCTTCCTGTCATCAAAAGCAATCAAGTCAAAGCCTCCTCAAGTTAAGGGACTACTACTACTTCGGTGACATGCTGTAATTGGCATGCCCCAGTTTGCACGTTCGTACAGTAATGTCTTTTTGATGGGCAGAGATTTCTTAAGACAGACAACAATACACTTTCTTAAGACAGACGGCAATACAGTTACTTTTAATCCTGAGAACACATGCTAAAACAACTTTACTTGGCCTACACACAGTAGATGGGCCAAGTCAGACAGTAATAATTCTCACAAACAGTTGCACAAGAGGAGAAACAAAACACTGAGAAAACACTGAGTCCAAGAGGATGTCCACTGAAAGGCTATTTAATCATCTACCACTCAGGTCCAAAATCCTACCACTCCTCACCCCAAACCCCACTGATAACCGAAAAAAAAAGGGGGAAAGCAAAACACTGACCTCAGATGGCGAACAGACTGTAGGTGATGTGGAGAACAAAGGACAGAATTATTTGAAGACTGAGTTGCTTATGAGAGAATCATCGGTATGGTAGAAGTTGTGTTGATGACATGGAGCAAAACGTCGCCTTTGCAAGTACAATGTCAAAAATTCTCAAGGGATTCTGATGCATTAAAAAAAAAAATTAAAAAAAGGAAGTCAAATCATCACCTCAGCCTGCATAAAAAATTTGAGCTCACAAAATAGAAATAAAAAGGCCCAAAAATTATTATTAGCTTGATTAAGACCCAGCCCCTCCAGCAGTCAGATGGAAAGATGGCACAGATAAGGAGGCTGCTCCTGTTGATAAGCACCGGTTGCAAAAAATCATGCCCAGCCTAAACAAAATCCAAAGAAATGCAACTCTAAAGTTGAATGACTCCATATGTTCTGGCATTGGTAGAATAGTGCAGCAGGTGGCAATAATACAGGTGTTTCATTGTACGGCATTGAGGGGTTTCTTTGGCAGCTTCAATCAAAGAAACAACCAGTTGCGTATCCTTCTTGATGCAGTGATACATGACTAGCAAAGGAAGGCAAAAATAGCCCACAGTTTAATAAACAGTTCTAACAGACAGCAATGCTGCAAACCAATTTTGCATTGCCACCTTTATTAAGAAAACTAAAGAATACATTATTGCCAGGCAACAACCAGCATGGAAAATAATGTGAGCTTATCAATACAGGAAAATTAGAATATATGCTAAATACTGCAGCCTTTACTTTGAAAAATTAACAACTACTATTTGTGGAAACAAAACTCCTCTTCTGAAACAAAAACATAGGTAAACAAATCATGCTAATATTAAACACAAGTCCAATAATAGTTTTTGATTGTTGCCAGAGCCTTTACTGCTTTCCCAGGAATTGCCATCTCAAGACATTACCAGCTTTTCTCAAAATAAAAGAAAATAGAAAAAAAAAATTTTTCAAAACACTTCTACAAACACCAGCAGAACTCACAAAGCGTTGTTAATACACTCACCAACTCTTTAGTATATTGCATTTTCTTATAACCTTTCTTTCTTCCTTCTTTCTTTGAAAAGAATCTTATTCTACATCTGTACCAGTAACATCACTACAATTAGACAGCTATTAATAAAAAGAAGTTCAGAAAGTATTATATCCATACATGCTTGTTCACATGTATCTATCTATATTCATACAAATATATACACTTTTGAACACCACTGTTGTGTAGTGTGAACTATATATGACTTTGTAATAAGAATGTATGTAAAAGTGGGTAGACACAAGGCTGCAGCAGGACCCTCCCCAAGAGTGTAAGACTGCAGTGGCTTTGAAAGTATTGGAATAGGATGATATCAGAATTGCTACTTAATGAAACTGTCTGTAACTGATAGCATTGGTGGAGCTTCCTTTAAAGAGTATGTAAGTCTACAGCAGAAACAGCCCGCTGCAGTCATATCACCTTTTGGAATCAATTAAGCAGAACTGGTCACTCTATACTATACTGCTACATATGTAATGACTGCTGTATTAAGGGAACTGCATTTCACTATTTGCTCTAAGGTTCTGTTGATTGTATTTCTTTGGTCTACTTATCCCCCACCAAGGACTTGCTGTTAAATCTCAATGCAACAATTTCTCCACATGAAGTCATCATGACCAAAAAAGACTTCCCTAGCCCACACGTTATAATTCGAACTATTTAAATTTGCAGTCTTCAAATACAAAGACTCGTAAGTAAAAAAACAGTAAGTCATACAGAAATTTAGAAACAAGAAACACAAGGGCATTTTGGAAAACAAATTCCCAGGGACAATGGAAACCGATTCTTTATCAAAGAGCTGTCTAAATATCTCACTCAACAAAGCCAGTGGAGAGCAGACCTATTAGAAAATCCAACAGTTTTCTCTCAAACTATTGCCATAAAACTGTTTTATTACAATATACCAAAAAAGCGGGTTCGTCTAGGAAGAGAAGACAGACATTTCAATGACTACATTTAAAAAAAGGAAGAAGAGGAAGTAACCATAAAAGAAACTGAGAAAAATTAGTATGGCTGCATCAAATAAATCTTCAGAGTTTTATAACCCCATATGTAGAAGGTTTTAAAAGATCCAATAGAAAAAGCATCAGAGCATACTGAAGATATTTGAAAATAGAAGGAATATCTAAATTATGCAAAAGCTCCTTAAACTCACTGGACAAAAAGAGACAAGTTTAAATGAAAGTACACAGATTTTACCTCATTATTTTAGCAAAGTAAAGACTTTGCAAGCTACAGAGGGGAAGTGAGAATTTTCCTTCAACTGTTTCATGACTTTGTAATATAAAAAGACTAGTATTGGTTATTATAAACCAAGATGAAATGGGTTTGCCATTCAACCTGTTCTGTGCTTTCTTCTGTGATAGAGTACTTGAGCTTCATTTGACAAATCTGGAACAAGGTTATGACTTTAAAAAGCCACTGGAAGATCAAGATTAATATACAAAGTAAGTTTTTTTCAGAAGTGTATGTTAGTCCATATTTGTAACATCATGTTGAAGTTGCATCTGAACAAGTTAAAGAAGTTCAGTAATGTACTATTTACATTTCTGCAAAACTATGCCCCTTTCCTGTTTATTACATATTTTTAAATCAAAAGGGTTTGTTTTCACCTGAGTTTCTTTTTTTCTTAAACCTAACCAGAAGTAAGAGATAAGAATTGACAGAAATCACCTGACAAAAAGACTTGAGTACTTGCCTTCTGAGGCCAAATCCACTTCTGCACAAGTTCCAACAAAAACTTCCAGGATATACAAATTTCTGTAGTTAAGTAAGAGAACACAAAATAGAAAGGATTTCATGTCAGCACACAAAACTGTAAAACTAAACCACTGGGAACTCACTTCAGCTGCTTAAAATTTAAAATGAATACATGTACAATAAAGACAAGTCAAGAATATGAATTACATGTGCATATGAGAAAGGTATATTATGCAATTAAAAAACAAGAGCATTGGAAATAGTATCCATTTCTTTATGTGTTCCTTGGCATTCATTAATGACAGTGTCTTCAACCTCTTTTTGTTGACCAAGTCTCCCAGACCTCTCAGGAGATGTACCAAAATAACACAGCAGTAAGTTTTAAGGGATAATTTATCTTTTTGCTTTCTTAAAAGCTTTTTTTATATATATATCACAAGACTGAACATAAAGGAATGAAGAAAGGAAGGGACATGGTACAGCATATCTACTAAACTAGAAAAAAATTACTACTTTAGTCCTGAGAGACAATGCTGCCAAACACCCCGTGTCATACAGGGAGGAAAGTCTTTTCGCTATTTTAACAACTGAGCCTGATCCTGAAAAGAACTCCCGATTAAGTAATAATAACAAAACCTAACGAACTCATGTCTCTACACTGTCCTCAACTGATCTCATTACTCACTTTTCTAATTCCTTGTTCTTATTCTACCTCAAGCAACTACCGAGAGAAAAACAGTGGTGTTTCTCCCATCCCTCCCTATGCTGTGTGGGCCCAATGTCCTGGAAGGCCAGGAGCTTCGCCCTGGAAAACTGCCTGGAGGGTCCAATTCAGAAGCTACTTGCAATTCTTAAAACAAACCCAGAGAGCTCTTTTTCTGAACTGGTTAAGCAAGAATCCTCAAAAGTGGTGAGAAGGTTTGTCCTTAAAGCTAGAGAACAGAGCAAAAGCGAACCAAGGGCTGTGGGGAGAGAGGTGGCAGGGGAGAATGGAGGTGGCTGACATGGAAGATGGGAAGGAAGGATGTGTAACTGACTGCACAGGCAAGGGAAAGTCATACTGCAAGTGACCTGGCAGCCAGGATGGTTGTGTAGCTGCTCTGCCCCTGGTCAGGGCTGTCTCCTTACACAAAATGGCCTGGCACCACAAAATGGTTTCTGACAGGGGTGACTGGTGTCCTTTTAGGTGACCATCTCCCACCCCCAACTGCAGCAGTCTGATGGTGCAGCAGTCCCCGATGCATGGGCTTTGTTACGTGCAGGCTGTGCACACTGTCACAGCGCCGTTCTTCCAGTAGCTGGAAGGGGTCATTACTGTGGCCTCCTGATGTCACAAGCTACCTCACTGCCTTCTGTTCCAGGCCCTATAAATTCAGAGACCCCAGCAGCTGGCCCACAATTTGCTGAGCTTTGAGGCCCTCTGATGCCAACCATGGTTGGAGAGAAGAGGACCTGGAGCAGCGAAGCGCGTGGCTGCCCACCATTGCGTGGCACGCCAGAGCAATGGTTCCCAGAACCACAGACAAAGAGGAAGCAATATGGGAGGAGGAACACCATCAATGTCATGAGAGTGACGGCCAGCGCTCATGTGACTGATGGTATGGAGGCCATGGAGGTGGATCCACCCAAAGATAAAGGAGAACCAATGGAAATGGATCCACCTCCAGCATGGCTCCCCTGGCATTACCACACCATACCAAGGCTCCCCTCCGTGAGACCGTGGCAATGGCCTCCCAGGAGTGCCTGGCCAGCTCCCTACCATTGGCCCAGCCTCCAGCATTAGCTGGACAAGGAGAAGCTCTATGGCCATCCTGCAGGCTTACCTGTAACATCTCCCGACAATTCTTTTGTTGATTACTCCAGGCCATGTGAGCCCTTCTTCTCCATCCCCCATCCCCACCCTCACCCCTTGTGAAGGTGTGCCATCTCCTCTGCTCTGAGCCCCTGGGGCTGCTGTGCCAGGCCAACAGGAGTCATCCCTCAGAGGGCCACCAAGGTCCCTGGAGCCTGGAAGTGCGGTTTCTTCAGCCTGAGGACAAGGCTTCCCAATGGGTGGCTGAAGATGAAGCCAGACTCTCCGTGGTGGTGCACAAAGAATAGCAACAGACCAAGAAGTTAGAGAGACAGCTGTTCCTTTGGAGAAGCAGAAGACTGCAGTTCTGCCAAGAAGAAGTGCTGGCCTTCAGCATCAAGATCCCTTCTAGCTGTTTCATTAGGAGTTCTTGTCAAGATTAGGCAATAAATAATTTTAAAAAACACCAATAAAACAACAACAACAACAAAAAAGGTAAAAATGTTTCCCTCTTTTATTTGGCACTTTGGTGATTGCATCCAGACTCCTGTGTCCCCTCCTTGTCTCCTCAGTCCAGAAAAGATACTGATCGTTTGGGTGTGTGCCCAGTCCAGGGCCTTTGGGATGGTGAGGGGGCGGGGCACATGGCACACGAGGGCAGGCTGAGGGAGCTGCCTCTGGTCAGCACCAAGAAGAAAGGCTCAGGGATGGACTTGACTGGTGACTTCAGCTGCCTACTGAGAGGCAGATGAGATAAGATGAAGCCTGACTCTTTTCAGAGGTGCTCCATCGCAAAAGGATGAGCAGCACCAGGTCCAGGAGAGATCCCAAATAAATAAAAGGAAAAGATCGTCACCATGAGGGTGCTCAGACATGGAACAGGTGCCCAGAGAGGCTGCAGAGTCTCCACCCTTGAGAGTATCCAAATGTGACTGAACAAGGTCCCAAGCAACCTGATCCAACTGGGGCTACTCTGAGCAGGAGACTGGATCGGAGACCTCCAAGGGTCTCTCCCAACCTCTGTGCTTCTGTGCCCTTTCTGCCTTCCTCATTTTGGAGTCACCCACAAGCTTGTGGAAGGTAGCCCCTGTCCCACCACCACGCAGGCCCTTACTTCAGATGATCACCAGCATGCCTATTTCAGAGGAAATCTTGTGAAAAGCAATTATGACCCATAGTCTATACTTTCATAACAATAGGAGGGAGTAGTTGTACCTACTTAGAAATTCAAAATAACACCCAAGCCAAGGTGTTAAGACTGCACACACAAGGTCTTTCCCAGGACATCTTATTAAAAAAAAAATTCAGGGGCAAATTTACTTTGGACAACAAATGCTGACATGGCTTGTTTTATACTGAGGTGCCAGCTGTTCCTTATGTTCCAAAAACAATGCCAAACCTGCCACTATGAGACTTATTACTGTGTTTTTGTATAAAGTGGTAAGTTGTTCCAGGGGGACAGCTACTCCCAACTTTAGTTTTTTGTCATTTTTATAGATGCTTTTTTTTATGCCAGAGGTCACTGCTGTTATCGTTACCTGTAGAGACTGGACATTTGGCGTAATTATTCCATATTGCTTATTTTATAAAGCACAATTGCAGGTGAAGAGTGAGTAGTGCACTAAGCAAATATTTCTGTAATTGTAGCTACGTTTTCACCTGTGTTAGTTCTGTGAAGGGAGTAGACTGTGGCAAAAACACTGTTTTTAGAGAATAGCAGTTTGGCTTGGCAGAAGTTCAAACCATGTACCGGAGTGCTCTCCCACCACGGTAGTAAGACAGAACTTGTGACCTTGCAAGAAAAGCATCAGTCCTCTTTCCTCCTCTCCATCTACGTCTTCATGAACAACCAGCTCAGAGAAGGCCTTCAAACAAACATTTGATTGATCCCATCATTTCCAACTTTTCTTTCCCCATCTCAGTTACAACACAAACAGCTTCTATGGTGAATTCAATTATCTAACAGCAATATCTATACATGTATGATCCACGACTGTCAAATACATAGAACCCATCCCTCCAAGCCTCAAATGTCTATTCACAAAGAGTCTGGTCATTCCATGAGTATATATCCCAAGAGCCAGGTCCTTATTTAGAGTTATGTGAAAATCTCCGAAAACCAAAGTTGCTACTTCTGTCTTTTTTGGGTGAGTCCAGAACGTTTTCATGTGTGTCCTGCTGTTTTTAGGAAAGACAGCTTCTGTAGCAATTTTGGGTTCTCAAGCTTGTTTCTACTGGACAAATTAATGACATTTCAGGAGTTTCCCAAGCGACTCGTTTTTCTTATTTCCACAACAAACAGCATTGTTTTCTGTATTTGGTCTAGCTGGGATGGAGTTAACTTTCTTCAACAGCAGCCTATATGGAGCTGTGTTTTATATTTGTGATGAAAAAAAACGTTGATAACACACCTGTGTTTTAACTGCTGCTTAACAGTGCTTGCATAGCACCAAGGCTGCCTCAGTTTCCCACTCTGCCACCTCCAGGGAGTAGGCTATAGGGTTCAACAAGAGGTTGTGAGGGGACACAGCCAGGACAGCTGACTCAAATTGTCCAAAGGGATGTTCCATACCATATAACATTGTGCTCAGCTATAAGACTGGTGGAGGCCAGTTTTTCCAAGGTAGCCATGGCTCAAAGACTGGCTGGGCATTGGTCTGCTGGTGGGAGGTGGTGAGTGACTGCCTTTTCATCACTTGGTTTGTCGGGTTTTTTCCTTCATTTATTAAGCTGTCTTTATCTCAACCCACAAGTTTTTCTTGCTTTTGCCCATCCCGCTGTGAGAGAGTGAGCAAGTGACTGGGTGGGGGGCTTAGCTGCTGGCCAGGGTCAATCCACCATATTTTCAAATGGAGAGAATGTATTTTTTCCAGAGACCAAACCTGTAAGACTTCATGGAAATATCAGCTTAACAGACACTAATAATTCATAAGTCAATATTTGTTGATGTACATTTTCCTGTAACACCCTGGCACAGATTTAGGGTAAAAATGCAAATACTTATTTTAGCAGACATCTGATCCTGATCTCCACAGCTGTCTACAGTAAATGACTCGAACTATTGCTGTGACAAAGTCAGCAAATAGACATCAAGTCCTGGAATAAGTGGGGCATAACACCAGCTCTAATCTTTGGAGTTTCTCCTGCTTAAACCCAGGTTGAATTTAACCAATTTCATGAAAGGACTTCTCACCTCAAATCATGACATGCAACACTGTCACTGAAAAGACTCAAGCTAGATAAAGAAACCAGTTCAAGACTACCTATCTGAGGCTCTGTGATTAATAAAATATTTTCCATGTTTTCTGCAGTATGACATCTCCTCACTTCAAATGTGAATATTTGAGAAACATTTCCTGTGTCATTCCTTAAAACATCAAAACCATACAGAGCATTAGGGTGATTATATCAATATCAATACTGTTTTCAAGTTAGCATATATTATTCATACAGACTTTACTTCAATAAAAGGATGACTACTACATGCAGTGCTTACCTTACTTATAATGTTTCCAAAAAAGGGATCAAAACAGGATATCAGCATGTGTTCTGAAAAAAAAGAGACAAATCCCGTAATTGTCAGGTAAGTCACTATGACTTTTTTTTTACTTCACCATCTTTGCATTCTTAATGTAAAACTTATCAGATTTTCCATCAAAAACTGCATTCCTCTGGGCAGTGAAGAGTTCAAGAGCTTTTTGGATTTATAGATGTTACAGGCAGCTTTTTACTTACATTATTTTTACAACGCTGTTATTGATGATGGGAAAGATGTTTAAGAATAAGCTCACTTTTCTTCATCAAACACCAAGCTTTTAGTCTGCTGCAAAATGAGAATGCTTGAGAGGAATATATGGTTTACTGAATGACACATCTACAGCATGAGGAAAGGAATTATTTGGCAGTTATAGGTAAATTTATCCCAGAAAGCAAAATGCGTCTTGCCAGACCATCCATCACCATTTTTACACTTGTCCACAGTGCAGAGACTGGTCTTCCTATTGCTCCATCTCTAGGTCAATAAAAACATCCCTTCCTGTAAAATAACCCAAAAAACCCTGAGGATTGGAAGTCATACTTTAAATGCCATAAATTACAGTAGCCCCTTGACATCTTTTGCAATTCGTACTCCCATTCTGTAATAAGAGCATTAATACTACTGAGCTATGTAAATATTACTTTTGTATTTTAAAGTGTTTGGTTGAAACAAATATACATAATGAACCATATTCCATCCTTTATCAGCTGATATGGAACTATTTCTGGCACTGGGGATAAAAAAGCCAAGCAGTACCTGTTTAATTACCTGTGATCCTGTTTGGTGCACATACTTCATCCTTTATTTACAAAAAATTCACACATCAAATTAATTCTGGTTCATGATACACTGCACAGGTTAAATATATAGAATATATACACATATACATAGGTGGTTGCTTTGATGTTCCTCTATACATATATTTAACTACTCAGACATGAATGAAATATAAAAATGTAATATAGCTTTAATCTAGCAAATAATTCTGCTTTAATTAGCTTTTCTAGTAACTCCCAGTGGTTTAATATCACATAAATATTGTTCCATAGGGTTGTTTTTGAAAACTGGCAAAGCCTGACTGATTAAATTTCCCATAAAACCTCCCAGTATCAATTAGGTACAGAAAAATATGTTCAAGTCATTTAAAGTGAGAAAGGGTTAGCCCAAGTGCACTACATCATCTGACCTCCAGTGACTTTAAAACCACTTGTTTCTTGCTTTATGTATGTCAATCATTTCCAACAGCTATGCAGCTTTAAATCATAAAAATTTCAGAAAAGAAAAATCACACAGGAAGGTCAAAAAGAGCATCTGATCCACAGCACCATACATATGGGTTACTGATGGGGAATTTGTAAAGAGGCAGCAAGCCTCTCAAGAATAAACAGCTAATGGATTCTACATGAATTCTCACAAGATCACAGAAGGGTTGAGGCTGGAAGGGACCTCTGGAGGTCATCTGCTCCAAACCCCTACTCAAGCAGGGCCACCTAGAGCCAGTTGCCCAAGACCATGACGAAATGGCTTTGGAATATCTCCAAGGATGGAGATTCCACAACAACCCCAAGCAACCTGTGCCAGGGCTCAGTCATCCTCACAGTGAAAAAGTGTTTCCTGATGTTCAGATGGAACCTCCTGTGTTTCAGTTTGTGCCCGTGACCTCTGGTCCGGTCACTGGGCACCACTGAAAAGAGCCTGGCTCTGTCCTCCTTGCACCCTCCCTTCAGGTATTTATATACATTGATGAGATTCCCCGAGCCTTCTCTTCTCCATGCTGAACAGTCCTAGCTCTCTCAGCCTTTCCTCATATGTGAGATGCTCTAGTCCCTTAATCATCTTCATGGCCCTTCTCTGGACTCTCTCCAGTATGTCCATGTCTCTCTTGTACTGCAGAGCTCAGAACTGGACCCAGCACTCCAGGTGTGGCCTCACCAGGGCTGAATAAAGGGCTGAATCTCCTTCCTTGACCCGCTGGCAATGCTTTGCCTAAGGCAGCCCAGGATATCATCAGCCTTCTTTGCGGCAAGGGCACATTGGTTCCACCAGGGCCCCCAGGTCCTTTTCTGCAAAGCTGCTTTCCAGCTGGGCAGCCCCCAGCATGTACTGACGCCTGGGGTAATTCCTCCTTAGGTGCAGGACTTTGCACTTCCCCTTGTTGAACTTCATGAGGTTCCTGCCAGCCCGTTTCTCCAATCTGTCTTCACCTCTCTCAAAAATTACCCTCGCCTGGGGATTTCTTGTTACTCACAATAAAAATGCCTAACAGAACTACAGGGGGCGGAGGGGGCGGGGAGAGCACATGCTCATGCATATAGCTAATGCATGTGCCAGGTTACCTTTGGAGAATCAGCTCTTCCAAATTTCAGGCTAAATCTTTAAAGGTGTTTTCACATCTAATCATCACAGATTTCAAGGAAGTTAAACACCTACAGATTCAGCGATCTGCGGCCCTAACCAGTTCTGATGTTTGTAGATAAGTTAAAGCATTATCTTCAATTTCCTTCTAAAAACTGCTGGAGTTATTTGCAGTCAGGCTATTGTATGTTTACTGTAAATTTTATAATAGTCTGATACCTTAGAGTTTCCACAGACATTCTCTCCTAAACTCATATCTAAGGCAATAGAATATTGAATAATGGGAACTAGAACAGGACCAAAAAAACTTTGACTATTAGCATCACAGCAGAGCACTTGCTAAGGTAATCCTCAGAACACTATGGGAAAGGGAAAACAATGTATTTGTGTATACACCTACAGAGGAGTAGAAAAATACAAAATGCATGCTCATAAAATACACTAACAAGCCACATTTAAGAACACTCCCTAATTTGCACCCACAGGCAAAGTGTTCAAGTATTTGAAACCTGCGTAGTTATTTTAACTCGAATGTCTGGAGCAAGAATGCAAAAGTCATTCCTAAACACATATACATCTCCTAATGTCTGGTAACATTTTTAGATACAGTACTTATAGTTTTCTTCGTTAAACTAAACAGTTACGTATGTCAAGCAACTATGAAAATGGTGAAATAAATATTATGTTCCCTAATTCTTAAAGACATTATCCATGTTAAGACAACTGTGGTATATGAATGATGTAATCAACCAGGATAACCAAAACTCCATTTATGGGAAAATAAAGTGTTTGACTGATTAGTTTGTAATTGGTTTGGTATAAATTTTACCTCAATTTCACTATATTTAGTGATCTACAGGGACTTCAGTCATTACAGTGATGCTGTATGAACCAAAGGGTTCAGAGAAAAATATACATGTATGTTGCATCAGAGCTAACTCAAAGGTCTTGTTTGCTGAAGGACAATCAGGAAACTTACATCCAACTCGTTATCTCCACAATAGGCTGACACGTTACAACTTATGTACAAACTCCAGCATTAGTGTCTCAAATACCTTAGTTGTGTTCTTGTAGTTTTAAACTATACATTGGAGGTAGATCTCTTCTTTCAAAGCATATAATACATTAAGAAAGCTAGATGCCAGATGCCGATCTCAAATATTATCTCCTTATTGGGGTAATTCAAGGATCTAAAAATCAAAGTGATTTACTAAGCGGTTCTCCTTCTCAAATCTAAAATAGTACCTGTTTCCAGCAGTTCACACATCCCCCTTGTTTACACATCCTTTATAAAGATCCTCCTTTTCAAATTTTAAATGTGGATGAATATAGTCCTGAGTCTAGATCCATCATAGGCAGTTCTTTCATTATCGGTCTAAGTCCCATTTCACCTCAATCCGTAACATTTGTTGTTTCCATGGAACATTAAAAGACCATATATACTTTTGCAAGCAACTAAGGCCATGATGCCCAGTCACTTAGTTGGATAAGCACAGCAACAACTTACAATTTCAGTGTTAGTGACTAAATTTGGATCATGCACTAAAATAATCAACCATCCTGAAGTAGGAAATCAAATTCTGATCCGATTCCCCCATAGGACATTTACCTTAAGTCCTTGGTTTTTCCCTAAATTCCTTTAATTCTATTATAGGAAATCATATGAGGTGTCAAACCCTGAGATGTTGATTAAAGAGAAGACAAATAAGAGTAACTGTAATAGGATGTCAGTTATTTAAGGCTAGTACATTTGTCACACAAAGCCTGGCTCTCTCGAGCTACTTACCAACAAATAGCACCAACAAAGCAAGATGCTCAGGAAACTGCATCTCTCCCAAGCTTCTTTTGCACCACAAGTATTTTCATCCTTTTTACAGCATTGCATTAGGTAGACCATGCCACACTAAATAGAGAGTCAGAGCAGTAATATATTAGCTGAGAAGACTGGGCACAGAGGGCAGAAGATTTTAACTGGGCAATCCTTGCTTCCAAATCTACTAACGGTTTTCTCAGGCATTTACTATTGTTTCTGCATCCAGCAAAGTTACAGATTACAAATTAAAGTGATGGCCCAGTTTTACCACTCTTCCTCTTGGCACAAAGCAGTGGTATTTCTAGTCTATACAGAAAATGTTGGTCTAAACTTACAGCATTTTTGCAACTCACTTGCAAAACACAGACCATGTTCTGAAACCCTCTTCTGAAAAGCAGTATCTCATCCTTGAGCGGTCTGAAGATTTTAGTTTTCATCTCCTCTGTTAATTAAGCACTAATGGAAGTAAGTAGTAAAAAGCCAGATTTTGAGAGCTATTCAGGAGCAATCACACTTTGAACAGTTGATTAATGAAGCGTTAATAATCTCTTTTAGTATAAAGCAGTAAGAAAAAAAAAAAAACACCCTAGATACTGTTTTCTAAAACGTCAGCAGAACCAGCAAATACAACTGTATAGTTGCACATACATACGGAAATCAACAGTTTTGAACATTTGGAAACCAGAAAAAGGCTTGAAAAGACATCTAAAAATATTTAAATGTGAGGCTGCAAATAAAAATAAATCTCCAGTGACTCCCTACATGGTAGACTAACAAAGGCAGTGGAGTGTTACATGTGGTACAACTGTGAAGCATAAGATGTGGAACTTGGTAAGCATAGAGGTTGTACACAGAGAAAGCCATCATGTCGTCTTCTTGTCATGTTGTCCATTAGAGGATTAGCTGCAAGTATTTATCTGCTGCTACAACAGTTTCTCATCTCAAGACTGTCATGTTTCTCCTCTTGATTTCATGCCCTTTAAGTCTGATTAATGCTACTAACTTCTTTTTCTGTACATTATCCACTTGCCTTGGAGGTTCGCTCAGACACTTACCCATCTTAATCACAGGAATGGAGTACAGTCCCTGCCATCTCCTGGCAGAGACACGGGCTCAGCCATAAGGACTAGTAGTGATATGTACCCTGGTCCAGGGATACGTATAGCCACTCCAGCGGTAGCAGTGGCAATTGTGTTGGGCACTCAGGGAGAAGCACATAATCTGTGCAGTGTCGTGGTGCCTGCAAGCAGGTTTTTAAGGAAAAGTTTTGTTTTTCTGTTAGCAACTCTCTCTCTTCATTTATGTGCCTTAAATTAAAGTAGAGTGCACTGGGCTGACCAAAGGACAGATTGTGTGTCCATGCATGCACAACCACTTGGATTATCATCCCTCTTGTTTTCTATTTCAGTCAACCAGAAATGTTTACATGGAGAGTTTCAGGTCATGTTTAAACCATTAAGCACACCTGACATTTACAGTGTTTTCCTGCAGGACAATGGTTACTAGCACTGCCTGGCTTAAAGGGGAGGAAAATTGAAATGATGCTACTATTGTGAGTTTATCTAAAAGGTGCAGCCTGGTGATCACATTACAGAGAGACAGGTGCATTTACAGAACCTCTCCTTTCTGTCTCTCTTTCATTGTGTAATAACAATACAGGCAACAAACATCCTAAGACCACAAAAATGCAGTTATTGTGTACATAAACCATATTCAAAGATAAAGGCGTCTGTAACAAGGTATTTGTTGTTTAGTTTATATTCTTTTTACTGTTTACACTAAACTAGTCCTTCACAGCCTAAATAGATACTAGCGGCTTTTGGGGAGAGATCTTGCTACACAAATTCGTAACAGCCTCAGCTCCCAAGAGCCTTTCAAGCTAAAGAAAGCTGGCAGACCAAGAAAGAGAAAAGAAACACGAGCATCAAAAGGTGAATGGAGTAGCTCAACATGAGATAATAAACACAAGCTGGCCAAAGAAACTAGGCAGCCCTCACCCAGTGGCCCACCAGCTACATTGCCTTGATTGAGAATGACACCAAGGTCTCTATAGAATTAAGACTTTAAATTTAGCACACTCAAGCCTATCACAGGCCAAAAAAGAGGCAAGTTTATAACACATATTTAAACCATCAGTCAAGCACCAGCAAGAGCTCGGTTTGTAAAATCAAATTTCAAGGGTCCTTATGCAGATAATAGGTGTGCTCCAGCTCCGTATAGGTCAATCGGATTATTTCCACTGATATCAAAATCCTGTGGATTATGCCCACTGTGAAAAAGTAGGCTTTCCAGTAGAGCTGAAGGTCAATTCTGTTTATTCTGTCAGTTAACAAACTGCCATCAGCAATTGCAATGTGGGAGCTGCCCACACCAATCTCCAACTTTTAGCTTAACAACAGACAGGCTCATATCAACACGACACTGACAGCAGAATACCATAGTATTTTTGCTTGCACTACACAACATCGCAGAAGATAATTTGGCAGCAGACTGCATAGCTTATTTGTCATTGATAATCTTATGTGAAGCATGTTCTAGACTAGTATTGGTGATCAGTGGCAAGAGAATATTTCCTGAACATCTTAGTGTTACGTTATGTGATAAAAAGCTCATCTGTACACACAGAGGGGAGCACAGAGAGACAATGGCAGGTGGAAAAGCCCAGATAAAACCCCGCCCCGGCTCTCCCAGGCCTGCCACAGGAGCCATCAGCTCATCAATGGTCCATCTCCACAAGCCCAGATATGCACAGAGGAACAAGTGCAGTCAGGAATCCAAATTAAATGTCCTGTCTAGGGTGTCCACCCTGCCCCAGGGCTGTCCCAGGAAAGCCACTAGCCCCAGCACCCACGTGTAAAACCCAAGATGAACCAAAGGGAGGCAGCTCTCTGGATTGCCTTTTGGACTGAGGGGTCACTGCCTAGGGGTACAGGACACGTTATGAGATACCGGGGAAGAGCATTACATGCATGTATGTAGTGTATACATATATTTGTGTGTGTGCAATACATTCTCAGCCTTGCTACTGGTTGGACCTGGGGACATGGAGCTGCCTCATCTCTATCGGGCTGATGGATTAGTCTCTCGCTATCAATTAGCAATTTCCATGTAGCAGTTTAGGCTCAGTACACTCCTATCCCTTTCTGCTCCCTTGTCCACAACATCCGTGCAAACATTTTTATTTCTACACAGCTTGTTGACAAGCTTTTATGAAGAGTTGTACTTCCTCAATACCCTGTATACACAAAACAGTATACTATTAGTTGTTGCTCAGCCAAATTTGTGCTTTTAGAAATGAGCAATAGTAGCTCAATGAAGACCTGCAGATTTAGCTCTTGCAAAAGGCAAAGCTATTCAGAAAGATGGTTATGAGGGAAGTGATATACAAACCTCCACCAGGACCCTAGAACAAAAGAAATTTAAGATGACAAAAACATTGCCATTACCTCCACAATCAAGTGTGCAAAGATGCTCATGCATCCTGTTGTTATTTTGTGTGAACTGACCACAGAGAATGAAGTGTGAAGCCTGCTAAACAGCTGGGATCCGTTTGGCCTGGAACTCTCTGTAGGCATTGCTAGATATACTTCTGCTTCTTCAAGAAAGGAGAAAAGATTTAGAATTTTCTTAAAAATTTAGAGTTGACTCAAAAAAACCATCACCCTGTACTCTCTTCAGACTGCCATTTTAATGGCACTTCTGTGGCATTCCTTCCATTCAGAAACTTTAGGTCATCTAATCACAGACCACAAACACCACCACATTAGCTCTAGTAACCAACTAGACAATTGAAAGGGCAAAACAAAAAATAATTAGATCTTAGACTTAATGAAACTAATCTCTGGATTTAAATTCTCTAAATACCAGGAAAATATTGGCTGAAATAGGAGCAGGACTTCACTCTTTTCGGTTTCTCTTCTAACTAACACCAAACAAGATTAGTCAAAAACATCATGTGAAGACAGGTCATTCACCAGAAGAAAATGGCAGTTCGCAGCAAAATTTCAGAAGGAGTTGGGCCCACATACGCTTCCATAGCCACAAAGAGTAAAAAAGATGTACATAACATTAGCATTTGCCTAATAATAATTTTGGCTAATAATACTTCGGCAAAATAAATTTGGCTGTCTTCAGAGAACTGCAAATGTTTAAGTCTGTGTGTAACAGTGCAGCAAGGCACTGCTCAAAAGCCTGTGAATGATTAAAAAAAACATAAGTGACAAGCTTTCTAAAGGAAACAGAGCCTTTCATGAAACACTTAGTCAATCTTTGCCATATGGAAGAACTTCAAAAAAACCACATAGCACAACACACGAGTGCTTTG
Source organism: Fulmarus glacialis (assembly GCF_000690835.1). Lineage (NCBI taxonomy): Eukaryota > Metazoa > Chordata > Aves > Procellariiformes > Procellariidae > Fulmarus > Fulmarus glacialis. The sequence continues at coordinate 19,973 of NW_009198153.1, forward strand.
TTTCTCTCTAAAGGTAAAAAGATTTCAAAGGACAAAAATGACAGAACTGTTCTTTGTTTGCCACTCAAACACAATACATGCAAACAAAGGTGTAAAAAATCTATATGGAGATCAGGAACTGATGGCAAATCATTCAATGTAATTAGACTTTTAAGTTACTGAGTTATTCTCCCAATTTTCCCAAAAATCTTTTTTTCTCATTCACTCTTCTATTTTCATTAATAATTATCATTTTCCAGGCCAGAGAGAACAATTCGTGTGCTGAAAACATAGTGCAGATTGTCTCTGTTGTTTTAAACCACAGTTATTTTACGTTACAAAAACCTTTTCCAACGGATGGATAATGTTGCATAGAACAGCATGTTTTTTCCCACTGATTCCAATGAACAAAAGTACGGTTCATAAATGACCTAACGATCCTGGAAACTGTATTTTAAGGAGTCTCTCTCAATTGTGAATTAGTCAACAAGCCATAAAGAAATCTCCTTTATAAGGTTAGAACATCATGAAACTGATGAAAGAATTTTCAGCAGACTACGTGCAAACATCTTCAGTGAGTTTCACGGGATATTGAACCCCAACCCCCAGCTTCAGTTATTTCAAGGGACAGCACAATTTTAACTTTATGAGAGTGAACAAACCAGAAACAAGCTCTTTTCATGTAAAACTTTCACCCAACAGAACCATATTTTTTAAGGAAGTCCACAAAGAGTGAGTAGGTGCTTCACAACAATTACTAAAGCACAAACCTGGCATAATTCCTCTTCCAGATGGGTTTTTCCTTTACTCTCTCTCATCTTTATGGCTATTCTCACAGCACATTAACAGACATGACTTATAACCTTTCTTAATCATTTTCACCAGAATACACTTTTAGTTATTCTTATCCTCATATTACTTACTAGCCACGAAGAGAATTGTAAAACTGGAATTTCTACATTCCAGTGTGTCACGAATGGGTGGCTTTAAGGCCGCGTAAAGAATCACTGGCAA
>NW_009198154.1:0-8238 GCF_000690835.1 Fulmarus glacialis
AAAGAAAAGATCCAGAAAGTTGTCTTTGATCTGAATAGAAAGGTTACATCATGTACTGCTAAAACAGGCAAGCTAGAAAGGCAGATCAAAATTTTCCACGTAAAGGGATAAGGAGAAATAGTTTCAGCGACTGAAAGAACTTTGCCTAAAACCATCAGTATAATCAATATCTAGTAACAGCTATAACACTCCCAGGCCCCAGCCAGGAAAACCGATCTTGGCAAAATCTCCAATCTAAACTAAGCGCATTTGTTTAAAACTTTTAGTACTGGGAAACATTCTAGAAAGTTTGATTATAATACACTTTCTTTAAAACAATTGTGTATTATAGATTTGACAGGCTCTGCCAGTAACAAATACACTCTCCCACTCACCAACTGTGGATAAGAAATTTTGCAAGGCAAATGGACACAAGATTTATTGCCTTCTGCAAATCTTAAACTTTCATTTACATACATACCTACATACTTCATAAGGTTGCAAAGATACTCTAAGCCCTGCTGTAAGACTGTCACTCCTTGAAGCTACAAAGGCAGCCTGAGACAACAGAAATAGAGAGTTGTGAGGGATTTTTTTGCTTATTGAAGCAGCCTACCTTTGCCTTTTCAAATCAGAATCAGGCCTACAACTTTCACAAAGCTTCAGCTCCCCTTTTTATATCCTGAATTAGAGTATTTAACTGAACGGCCACCAGCACTTGATGAAGTTTCCACTGCTTAAGGGAACTGAACTCGGCTGGCTGAAGGACAGAACTTTAGAACTCACATCAGACATAAAAGGGATGAAAGCACCTACCCCATGGTACTCTGTCAAAGGTGTCACAGAAGTATCTCCCACCGCATCAATATTTCATGTCTCCTGGCCCCAGAGAGAGGGGAGGTTGCATAGCATCCCCCCCAGTGGGAAAAACACTGTTGGGTTTTTTTTTTAATTAAAACAAACTGAACACTACTTTAAGAATCCATTATAAAATCAGGAAGCTTCCCACAATTATCTCCTTAGCTTCCCATCCTTTGCCACTGCCATGAATCATACAGTAGTACCAGTTAAATCCGTCTTTTAGATGTCACATATTGCTCCAGGATGAGCTATTATTTCTGTTTCTGTTTGCTTTATTATAAAGCTTCACAGAGTGCTATGTATACAGGTAATGCTTTTCACTTCAGCTTAGCAGACCAAGTACTGAATCTTTTAAAACTATTTTACTCACAAACATCACTTCAATGGCACAGATGATGAGCCAAGTTCCTTATTTTTCCTTTCAGGCTTCTACGGAAGCAGTTTCTTTACCATGAATACTGGCAACTTTGCTTTGTCTAGTAATTGAAATACTAAAACATCTCACTTGGTTTCCTCTATAGCACAAGCAAGTTTTAGTGCTCATAAAAGAGGCAGCAGTGCTGAAAAATCTAAGTACGCTGTGAAAAGACATCAGGCTAACTTCCTCACACATACCTTAAAACATTAGAGGTAACTTTCACTTCCCAACAACAACAAAAAAATCCACCTTCTTAGAGAACTGCCAGGTGTCCTCTAGCTGGCAGCACTTCCCCTACCCTCATTGCTAGAGTTATCTTCTTCAACCTGTAGTACTGCAAACCCAAATCTTTAATCTTACAGGTTCTTTACACACTCTGCCAGCATACGCTACTGAATGCAATTCTCTCAAATACATTTTGAAAAGGTACCTAACGCACTGCGATGCAAAAAGATGTTACATGAGTTTAGTACCTCCTTCTCTGTTTCATTTTCCACAATGAGTCTCGCACCCCCTCCCCTGTTTATCAATATTGGCAGAGAAAGGCAACCAGCTGCCTGCAACTTAATATAAGTCATTAGGCAAAAGCATGTCTTTCCATTGTTGCAAACAGAATAATCCATCACAGAAACAGGCACTGCTTGAAAGGGGAGAAAATTAAGGAAGGGAAGAGAAAGAGGCCCATAAAATACAATAGAAGAAAAGTAAAACATTTTTTAAGACGTGTTTTCAAAGTTTACAGGGATTTTGCCGTAAAAATGTTCCTCATGTCTAATGCCATCTTGACTGAGCAGTCAATTAACAAAAAGGCTGGTTTTCTGACTGGCTGAATGTAAGCTGCACCATGAACAAGAGGTGGAACTAGTTGACTTCCTGCAGTTCCTTCCAACCTGAATTATTCAAAGAATTGATGGTAAACATTAAGGGAGTCATAAGATTTGCTGTTGGACATCTAGAGCACAAGAAAATCAAAATTTCTACAGAGATTTCAAAATGGCTTTGCAGGAGGAAGGGAAGACTAGGCAGTTTTGAGGAAGCTCTTCCAAGAGTCTCACCAGGTTGACAGAAAGATACATACAGCTTGGTAGATAAAGTTGTATCTATGTGGACATGATGCTTAGGAACAACAAATAGGCTTGCAGACTACTAGTTACTTTAAAAATACTTTTTGCCTTCTACTTTTGTTCTATACTTAAAACTGTTTAAGAAAACATTATATACACTACTGGTCACATAGCTCAACGCAGTGGTTCAGAAGGAATAATACCAGAGGCACTATAGGCCAGAGCTAAGACACAGGGGATTTTGAAATTCCACTAAAGGTAAAGACATTGGATTGAACTTTTGAGACAAGACAGGGAACAGAGGTACACATGCCCCTCAAGCCATGAAAACCAGCTGTCAGGAAAGACAGTGGAAATGTGGGTCATGGTTAGTATATTCAAATACGATACAAAATTGTGGTAGTTTCTTTCTCCCTTTTTTAAGAGCAGCTTTTCTGTGTTTATATTCAGGAAGCCATAAAGGAACAACAGAATCAGCATTACTGCTGACTTCATCTGTCTAACTAAAATGATGAGGTTGACTTACTCATCTGTTGCAAACAAATTTATTAATCTAAGGCCAATTCGTAAGATAGATTTTTTTAAAGTACCTTAAAAGTCCATTTCTTGCTCTTTGCTCCTCTCTGAAGGTGGATAATGAAACTCAGTCAAGTCAGATTAACTTTCATATCATCAGTGTGGCAGTGTTTGGGTTTCAGGCAACAACAATTTTGTCGTCCTCTAAAATAAGTTTATCACTATCACAATTTTTTTACAATTCTATGGGCTTTTGTATTTCTCATATTGAGGAAAATAGCTTCTTTTACAGCACTTACATAGAGGCTCATTTTAAAGCTTACATATCCTCTTGGCTTACTTTAAGGATAGATGAAGTTGGCAGCTGTCCATTGAGAGAGTCAGGGGCAGTAAAGAAACTTCACAACTTAAAGTGTTTATTATTCACTAAACACAATTATCACCCACCAGAAAATGGGAAAACTGGCAGGAATGATGACACTAATTCTTTAACAGTCTGCTGGAGATGTAGGAAGCATTCCTACCTACTCCAGGAAGTAAGCTAAAACCTTTTGGTGCATTCTCTCATTACAAGAAACGCTGTCAAGAGCTGCAAAGAATTCCTGTTAAGACCGCCTAGGAAAAAAGATGGCATGATGCCTACTGATTCTTACGAATGGGAGAATGCTGGCAAGAGAACTCACTTTTTGGTACCATGCACTTAGATACTGACATGGCTGATAGAAACGCCTGGTATACAGACCCCAAGAACTTGAGAAGTTGTAGATGTATTGGGCCCATTTTTTCCCACCCGTGCACTGAAGTTTTACAGTGTTGAACTATGGGCAAAATCTTCAAAAACCTCTCTAGAGTAATGGGTATCATCCCAGACTTCTTGAAAAAAAGCCAAGCAAATTTTTACATGGAAAAATGAATTTTCAAGGTAGGACTTAAAAGTATTTACATTCATACTTTTGTACTGCATAAATACGGGGAGCAAGTGGACTCAGCTTTTCCTCTCTAAATAGGCTCCCACTGTCACCCATGCATCTTCCAGGACAACTCAAAATGCTATAGTGTATTTAATACTGCAAAACAGTTCAGCTCTCAAGTGCAGTCCTGTGGAGCAAGATGATCACAAACTTTAGCCTTCCCTAAACAGCTACCTTGACTTTTATTTTACCACTTCCGTTATTCCTTCTCTTCCCATTCACCCTACCACCACCATCACCAAAGAAAAAAACATTTCAGTTTAGTTATGAACAACTTTTATGTATCTCTGATAGAAGAAAAAATTTTTGATGTAGGAATCATCAAGCTGGTTACTTAGCTCTTTCCCAGTGTTAGTAATATATTCTGCACACTGTTACAGTTCATTTAGACAACTCAGTATAATTACTGAAAAAGAAACTCTTCTACTATGCCAGACCCATGAAGAGGCTTGGGTCTGGAATGATCAGTCAGGACCAGCTAGTATTCTAATTCTGTATATAAACAGTGTTCTGTATTTAAAAGTGTTTAAAACAATGAGAAAGAGGAGAAAACATGATAAATACAGTAACAATTTTTTGCAAAAGACAGCGATAAAAGCTTCCTTATCTAATTACAGAGAGAGCACACATTGTGACTTTTAGGTTGGAAAATACCACACAACCTTTAACGCAAGGTCCTGTTCCCACTCATTTATACCTCTGCCAAAACCCCAAATCTGAGGGGTTTTCTGTGGTGTCTGCCTCCCTGCACATCAATTTTGTTCAGATTGTTACACCATGCTTTGCAATTTGAAATCTAGCACAAGGACATCGCTTGTATAATTTCATTGCTACTGGCTGAGCTTTATACATCTCCTGTCACGAATCACTGAGCAACAAGCATCTGTATGACCACTTCGCATCACACAACATGCAATCTAACCAATGAGGTCAATCAACGTGCCTATCTTTCAGGTGTCTCAGGATGTTTTAAGGAAAGACACGGATTAGGGTCACAGCCACCCAAATGCCCAAAATGAAACATTTCAGCCTGTAAAATAGAAAATTACATTTCTGATTGAGAAGTACCATAGAAGTTGATTCTGAAGTGTCAAAACGTTCTTCAGAACAGTGTGTTCCATTAAAGTTTCAAGGTGTCAAGTCAAGTCATATTGTAAGGTAAAATATCCGCTTACTATCTCCTCCACTAAACGTCTGCACAACAGGTTTAACTAACAGCTGCATAGGCAACCTTAATTCTGACATTTCTTAGAGTGCTTCGTTTTTAATTTTATGGTCTTACACATTTTCTGTGATGCATCTTTGAGCAACTTAACAGTTCAACTGTTAAGATCCAGTACCTCTATTACTACTAGATTCCTAAATACCTATGTTTATTGTTTCATTAATTTTCTTTTAGTGGCACCAAAATGCCACTTCCGATAAAGATGAGAATTTCACCATGCTATAGGCGACATAAACACTCCAGGGCAAAAGGGGATTGTCATTTTTACTCTCTGTTTTGTATAAATTTCAGTACATATTAATAACAAAATCACAGAACAGAGAAAAATATCTAAGAAATTTCAACACTGATTTCCCTCTTTTACTTAACTGATTTTTCCTCTCTCATAGCTTGACATCGGTATGTTTTCTCAACAGCAGTTTCTACCACTAGAGCACAATTCTGGCTCAGACTGTCAGCCACAGTGCTGGGATCTCAGAGGTCCATAATATGGACCTACATTATCTCTCAAGCTCTGTGTGTCCTGTGTGGAAATCTGGAGAGAATCAAAGTTGCTATACAAAGCTGAAGAGCACACATTTCCTCCTGCAACATGGGGCTGTGTCACTGTCACATAACACGAAATGTGAGGGAACAGAGATCCTGGAGCTGCATTTAGCCCCATGGCTCAAAGGGTGCCCTCTCTTACAATGCCTAAAGGAAAGAACAATTGCTATAGGTGGGTTTTTCCACCATATGTGTCTGCATTTCTGAAGGAATAAAATAAGAAAACTCTGAGACAGTGCATGCTGGAACTACTGGAAAGTGTGAAGAGATTTAGCAAAAACCTTACAATCTAGAGCTGTGGGTCTCATATTCTGAAAGGGTAAAAATTTCTAAAGAACATACCAGTCGAACACATAAGTAGTCAGAAACCTTTTGTACAACCTCTAGCATACTAGGAAACGTCAGCCTTTTCTCCCAGATGAGAACACGGCCACAGCACATTGATCCCTGCATCAATCACTTCCAGGCAAAATTATCGTAATTAACTGTAATTAGGTCAGAAAATGGAAGCAATTTCTCCAAAATCTCTGTTCCAGTTTGGCAGAACACAGCAGCCTTTCTGTCTGCAAGAGACTTGCCTACTGTGAGTTCACAGCCCAGGTGCAAGGGAATCTCTCACAGAGTCCCCCAAACCTGCCACTGCTGCTGCCTCAAGGTCCTGGCAGGACTGTCAGTGGGGAAAACACAGTTCCGCCAGTGACTGTTTCATCATCCTTGAGCTGGTCATGGTCTACCCAAGAAAATGGATTTCCTCCAGCCAATGGAACTTTCAAAAAACTAGATAACAACAGCCCGGAATAAAATATCCCAGCCATGGGAATTCATGGGATTCATGGGAATTAGCTGTGTACTAGGCATCCAAAGGAGATTGCACTGATTTTGCCTTTACTCGACACCATTAGGATCCATACAATTTATAACGCTTCCCAAGATGCCTGAAAAGGGGCTGTACATGTAAAACCATACACACGAGTGCGAAAAAAAAAACGCAATAAAAAAAACCCTGTCCAGGTTTCGGCTGGGATAAAGTTAATTTTCTTCCCAGTAGTTGGTATAGTGCTGTGTTTTGGATTTAGTATGAGAATAATGTTGATAACACACTGATGTTTTAGTTGTTGCTAAGTAGTGTTTACACTAATCAAGGACTTCTCAGTTTTCCATGTTCGGCCAGGTGCACAAGAAGCTGGGAGGGAGCATAGCCAGGACAGCTAACCCAAACTGGCCAATGGGGTATTCCATGCCATATAACGTCATGCTCAGTATATAAAGCTGGGGGAAGAAGAAGGAAGAGGGGGACATTCGGAGTTATGGCGTTTATCTTCCCAAGTAACCATTATGCATGATGGAGCCCCGCTTTCCTGGAGATGGCTGAACACCTGCTGGCCAATGGGAAGCAGTGAATGAATTCCTTGTTTTGCTTTGCTTGCATGCGCGGCTTTTGCTTTATCTATTAAAATGTCTTTACCTCAACCCACGAGTCTTCTCACTTTTACCATCCCAGCTCTCTTCCCCATCCCACCCGGGGGGGGAGTGAGGTAGCAGCTGTGTGGTGCTCAGTTGCCAGCTGGGGTTAAACCACGACAACCCCTTTCTTCAACCAAGGAAGGGTCAAGGCACAAAAATTCCAGAAAGACTCTTACAGACTTCATTACACAGATGTATCACCCTCAAGAAAGTTTACATATGACAGTGAATGGCACTACAAAAAGTCCAAAGATTAGATAAAAATAGAGTGATGCACACAAAATTTACAAAAGCAAGCAAATTTACACAGCAAGCCCTTGTCTGCCATATTTTCTGGCTTGCATACCGTGTCTAAAAGGAAAGGAAATTAACTTTTTTTTCCTAATTTCTACTGAAATCAGCAAAAGCTTCCAAAGCAAATTTCAAGACAATAACAGTATCCACAGAAAGAGGTTGTTTCTGTATCTGAAAAATAACAATTCAGTCTTATCAAATGTAGCATTCATTTTAGCAATGTCAAATTCCCCAGATTTTTCTTCTGTTGGCACAGGCTGCCTTCTTGGAAATTATCACAACACCTTTTACCTAATAAAGCAGTATGAAACAACCACTCTAATGATGGAAATTTTGAGAGATAAGCCATACATTCTATATAGAGAAATTACTCTAAAATACAAAAACTCATGGAAGGGGAAAGTGTTATTTACTTACAAAGTCTCTAAATAAATTGGGTTTACCCACTAACACTCATTCATAGATTCCATTCATTTATATGGTCAAGCCTACATTCTCAAAAGCACCAAGAGAGACTCATAAAATCATAGAATTGTTTAGGTTGGAAAACACCTTTAAGATCATCAAGTCCAACTGTTAACCTAGACTGCCAAGTCTACCACTAAACTATGTCCCTAAGCACCACAGGTACACGTCTTTTAAATACTTCCAGGAATGGTGACTCCACCACTTCCCTGGGCAGCCTGTTCCAAGGCCTGACCACTCTTTCAGTAAAGAAATTTTTCCTAATATCCAATCTAAATCTCCCCTGGCACAACTTGAGGCCATTTCCTCTCGTCCTATCGCTAGTTACTTGGGAGAAGAGAACAACACCCACCTCGCTACAACCTCCTTTCAGGTAGTGTTAGAGAGTAGTGAGGTCTCCCCTCAATCTCCTCTTCTCCAGGCTAAACAGCCCCA
>NW_009198155.1:0-4475 GCF_000690835.1 Fulmarus glacialis
TATAGAATAAAATAAATAATATATAGATAAAATAGTATCTGTATAAAAGTATAAGATATAATAAAATATAATAAAAACCTAGTAAGATAAAAATACATTGCAACAAATTTTGTTAACAACATTTATGTTAATATTTTGAAATTGCACCTGTTCTTGACATGTTCACATGCATTAAGCCTATCAAGGGCACAGAATAATAGGATCTGAGTGGATGTAATTGTATCAGAGAAGCAACAAGAAACAATACCCAACATGTTTGGTGGGACTTTTCATTTATTTTAGGAAAAGCAAAAGTACACTCAGATGCTCGTAGTCCATTGTTCATTAATGATGGTAAGTAACAATTGAGAGAGGGTAGGTTCAGAAGCTACATCTCTGGTGTAATTCATGTATATGGTGTTCCACATCCATTCAGGGGAAAATTAAACTGTTTTAATTTGTATTTAACAGCAACTTAACATTTTGGATTTGCTATGAACTGAACTGAGGACTCCGATAGTCATACAGTGCATCGGAATTGGACATCTTCCAGTTTAGGAACTTTTTAAAGTGTTTCCCTGCCTCTAAGGTTGACATGCGGAAGAAATCAAAAGTAACATCAAATAATACAGTACTGCAGAAATATACGGACAAAATTTTGCTCAGAAGTAGTGCATGATAGTTTTCCAGGATAAAACTATACCATTTACACAGATCTACCAAAGACCAGAAGCATCTTGAAAAACCAACCTTTTTTTTTTTCTTTCTTATGAGTTTCTTATTGAACTTTTTAAAAGCATGATACAGGTAAGGTTTTTATCTGTATAACACAAATTTCTTCTTTGGGAAAACCGAGAATCGGACTCAAAAGTATAAAACCCACTATGAAACATTTTATTTAAATATAGAACAGAAATCTATTAAAAATGTTAAATCCATAACAGTTTATTTTCATTGACTTCCTTAAAACTTAAGGTTTTATACTTCAATATTGTAAAATTTTACACAAATAGAGTTTTTAATTATTCTGATTATTTGAAGAAGGACTAGATTGTAGCAATGCTTCTGGGAAGTTGAAACATTCCAAGAAGAATTAGGAATTATAGTTTGTTTTTCTTTTGCTACGTAAATATTACAATATATTATTTTTTTATCAAACGGACTTTTTGCATCTTTGACTCTGTACCTCAAGAAATCAAGTCTAACTTGAGTTCAAGCAAAATATAGTGCAATATGATACTAATAAGCTCCAGCCAGTAGAAAAATAATTTCTGTGTTTTTCTCTTTTCACCAATTATTTTTTATGTCAGTTTAATTGATCCTTCTCTTCAAAATAATCAAAATATCTACCTGAAGCTACTGTGGGTTGCTAAAGCAATTATGATTAGCCAGTATGAAAAAAATTGATCCAAGATGAAATTTCCTACAGCTGAAGATAAAGTGCTTCATTAGTCCATTTTTGCATTTTTTTCTCTATGAAGTTCCCCAATAAACCCTGTCTTCATTGGTAAGTGAAACATTTTCCAGAGGAACAGGATAATATGAGTTTTCTCTTCAAGAAGTGTACACAGGTTTGCTTTTTGAAGAACACAGTTGAAAATAAATCACTGAAAAGATAGTACTTTAAATGTCTGTATATGCCAAGCTATACTGTTTATGAAGTATAACAGTCGTCATGTTAAACTTTCACATAATGTTTTATGATTATTTGTATTTTGGGTTGTAGCAGTAGCAAAATACTCACAACCTTGTAATAAAATCTAAATTAAAAAGTGTTTTGTGAAAGTGATAGATGAGTGGAAAATAATCAACTATTCATTAAACAATAGCTGAAAAGTAAAATGGTGTCAGTAAGGATTGGGAAAGACTGAATTCAGAGTTCACCACAGTGCTTAATGCTTTAGTGATAATGTCTACAACATTATAAAAGAAATCTAGAGGCATGTGAAAGCCCTAAGTTTCCGCTTTAATGTCCCACCTCCCCTGGTTTGTACTACCTCATCAAAATTTATGTTATTTATTTATTTATTTATTTATTTATTTTTGCTAGTATGTGTCAAATAATTGCTATGTATGAATCTGGTTGCCTCTGAAAAGGAAAAATACATAGGAAGTGTAACATAATTACTAATTCCTACATTAATTTCACTCAGCTTTATTCACCTGAATGTTAAGTATTCAAGTTCCTTTAATAGTTAGTGCAAGAGGCAAACACTCCAAAAGGGCAATACACTTCATTTTTGGAGTTGAAGAAGGGATGATCTCTTCATCCTTTCTGCTCTGTTGTTTTTTTGACCATGCAGGACCATTTAGATGTCATCTAACATAATTTGATGTTTAGATGTAGGTTTTACATACCTAAACCTAAATTACAGCCACCTAAAAAAATAGAGCACTTGTCTGAAGTTGGTTTTCATCAGGAAGCTGATCTCATGCAATGTGGTGTAAGAACAGGTCAGATGTGTCTAGGAAACTGGGTGCTGAGTATGTTTATAACTGTGTCACCCAGCAGTGCAGTCTGCCTAATTGGTGGCTGACATTCTGATTTAAATGAAGAAGCTGGCCTCCAGTGTGGAGCCATGAAGCATATAATTAGCATTGTGTAGAACAGAGAGTTGGGAATGAGGATAAAGGGGAATATGGTCCAACTATATCTAAGAAAACATATTTTGCAGGAGTTTTGTGAGTACAGATCCACACTATGAGTTTGTACTTGTCATTGTTTTTATGCAGAAAGGGGTGTTGTAATAACTGAGTAATGATGACAGAAAATGAGATAGTAACAGCCTGGTTGAGACTTATAGCTGTGAAATTGGCTAGGAAAGAGGTTTATTCAAATAAGTTTGGTGAGATTTAGTTTGTAATCAGGTGTCTGAATTGAATTTTCTGCCTAGGTGTCAAATTTGAGTGACACTGTTACAGTGAGTGAGATATAAGGGGTCATAAGGTGTAAAAATGTAAGACTGAGTCCTGTTTTACTGTGAACTCATGGCTATATGTCGGAAAATAGTATCAAACATTTTCTTTATTTATTTTAATGTTTTAGTGAGAACCCCACTTGATTTTACAGCTAAAGACTGTTGTACAAAGGTTACAGAATGGCCATAATTTCCCCAGACTTGCAGATCCCAGCTATTTCCACTCTCCTGCTTCAGGCTGCATCTGATCAGAAAAGTCAAGTGTAATTCAGACATAAGCCAAATTTGATGTTAAAATGGATGTGGATTTTACCATACAGCTTTGCCTTAAAATGTGAAGACAACAGAAACATTTCTACACTGAAGTAACGCTGTTGTTGTTCATTTCCATCTGTTTAGGGAGTTGAATTAGTCCTTAAAATAATGCTAGTGTGTCATAAATGATTGTCTACAAATGCAGGTGAAAAATGACATTGCAGAAATTTCTTCTTCTACTCCTAAAAAGCAATGAAATATTTATTTGTAAGAAAAATGATTCTCTTGGAACATCAGTTATGATTCATCTGTTCAACTTTACTGAGGTTATGCAATAGCCTTAATCTATCAGTATAAGAAGAGCTGTACAACAATTTACAAATTTATAATAGATCTCTGATGGACAGCTAAAGCTCTTATTCCTGACTTCAGCATTTGGTATACACAGGTAAAGTCAGTCTTGATAAATAAGTGTCTTTAACAATTTTAAATTACATTACCTTAACATTGAAAGAGTTTAGTGCAACCGTGATGCAAAAAGGACAAAATAATGACTAATTACATGTCTATTATCATACCAATTATCTTAAAAATCCAGACTATTAGAGTTTTAGATGACCTACTTTTTACTTGATTCATTGAATAATCCGACAAAATACAGTGCATTGGCAGGAGATTAAAGGAAAGCTATTTGGTGGGAACCCATGCTAACCTCTTGCTAATTGGTTTTCCTGACCTCCAAGGCATTTATACTAGGTCTAAAAGCAACAGCATATGAAGTAGAATGTATTTTTCCACTTAGCTAACATCATAACCATTTTCTTTCTTCTTTTTCTAAAAATGTTATAAATGCACTGTACTTAGATCTGTATTAATGCTTGCTGAAGTAATTAGGTGCAATATGAAACATAAGATTCCTCATGCATAAGACATGCATAAGGAAATAAATATGACTTTGAAAACATGAAAAAGGTTATATAATTATAAATATTTTCTATAGGAACAGGATAAACCCATTAAACATGAAAGCAATATGTGGAAAAGAAAAGTTTCGCTTGAAGAGGCTTTGAAGGCCTTTCACAGAGAACATGGCAGTTACGATGACCCTGTATTGCTGTTGTCGCCAGCTATTGCTGAATCCGTCATATAAATAAAGAGAAGCAGAGAGACTAACAGATTTGTTTTGGAACTGCTTTGACCCCAAAGTGTTTTCTGTTGGCAGTATGTTTTCAGCAGCAATGCCTTTAGAACTGGAAAACCTTGTCTCCTGTCGGGAATCTCTAATTTCTTTTTTTTTTTTTTTTTTTTTTTTTCCACCCGGGG
>NW_009198155.1:4506-7044 GCF_000690835.1 Fulmarus glacialis
TTTTTTTTTTTTTTTGCACACCTGGGCACTACCAACCAGTCAACAGCCAGATGAGGTACATAACACAAATATTTTTGCAATCACAGTGCAGTAGAAAAGGCGAACAGTGCCAATATCTATCCATTCCCCCAGTGAAAACTTGGCCTAATGAGGGCTTTCATTTTGCCAGCCTTGTAGGTGTTGGAAAGCTGTCCTCTTGGGCCACTTCCTGGCCACTAAAATGACAAGTCTGAAATGCTCATCAGACACACAGTCGTTCTAGACAAATCTAATGGGGAATTCTCTGCTCGTGCAAATGACTCAGTTCAGTTCTTCCTAATGTCCAAAGTAAAGCAACATAAAACATATCGTCAAACTGCACACAGCTCTACAGAGACCCATTACATGGTATGTTTTACAGAAAGGTTTTTCACTATTATTCGTGAAAATGAAATGCATAAAGACATAACCAGGACAGTATTACCCTGTGTAATTTATGTATGAGCGAACACACCACTGAGCATGGCAAATTCCTTGTATTTTTATCCTGCATCTAGCAAGTTTTCAGTCTTGCTAATCCGTGGACTACCACAGCTATTCAGCTAACAAACATTCTTTAAATGAGGTATTTCAAAGCTAAAATCTAATATGAGCTAAAAAGACATCAATATGAGTTGTGCAGACATTTCCTTTGAGGTCACTATAAATTAGTCATACCTGAATCAACACCTTCATCCTCTCCAAGATAGTAAGTGGGCAACATTTGTCTTCAGCATTCAGCACTGAATATGACTTTGTTAGTCCTGAAGGCCAGGATATCATTGTCTATATAAGGTAACTAGTAAACACAAACCAAATAAACCAGGTTTAAAACATTGTTCTTGAAAACACACAATTCTATAAAGCCAGGAACTGTGGCATACAAAAGCTACAGAATGGATATAAATTTTTCAAACTTGCGAACCTAAGGCTGTAACAAGTTTTTGCGGGTTCTGCTACACTAAAGATCTACAGTGTGAAAGGTGAAAAATGGACATTTTCTGTAAATAAAAAACCAGCTCTATAGCAGGAAATTACCCAAGTACCACCAATATTGATATATTAGGTGGGGCTCATTGCAATTTTAGTTAACATTAAGTAACAGTGTTGTTTAACATTTTTCATTGTAATCAAACAATGTTTAGCATATAATGAAGAATATTGTTTTTTGAGAGGGGTTTGAAGCTGATCCAATCAACTTTACCAGTCATGTGTGATAAACCGTTTTCAGCAGCAAACCTACTGATGTATACTTTGTGCAAAAAGCTATCTGGACACTTTGAAGCCTACCCTGTTAAACGTCTAAAAGTTGCAGGCACTGTTGTAGAGCAGTGAGCAATATAGTAATGTGTACCATTAATATAATGCATTAATGTGACTATAGAAAGTCAGTATGAACACGTAGAAGAAGTAGCTTAATAATACTGGATTGTTTTGGATTTAGTTAACATGTACAGGTCAGTTTGACAGCCCAAGAGCAAAACGTTCTGTGTGAGAATTTTTGTGTCTATGATTCTTTATACATGAGTCATGCCCGTTTGAATTTCCAACGCTGCCACGACAGCTTTTCTGTTCCCACAATTCCCTGCCTCATTCATTATTGACTTTCTAATTTCTCCAGCAATAAGTAGGCAAAGATGAGAGTGATTGTAAAATGTAACCTCATTTACTATACAACCTTGAACACTTGCCAAAGCAGCATGTCTCTTGGGTGCACAAAGAGGTATAGTTCTGTGACTCCATTGCACTTATTCCTAATCCAGATCTTAGGCTAAAATAAATATTTCAAGAAAAAGTTCTCTATTGTTCTTGAAACCCCAGAGAAAAAAAGTCAGTCTGAGAGAGGAGTGAATCTGTAAGATGGTATAAGGCAGAGTTAGTTCAGGTGAATACAAAAACTTAGGAAAACTAAACAAAAATATTTACTGAATTTACGTAAAATAAGATTTTTTTTTAAGTGCTCAAAACAGTTTGGAAGTAGCAGATCTTGCATATGCCAGGGAATGCCAGAATGAGCATTCGTGCTGCTGCCCCATCACATACTGCATGTCTACAAATCCTGATAATTATTTCCATTAAATGTGCTCTGTAATTGCTTGCCAGGCTTGCAGCAGCTGTCAGCAAGGGAGAAATAAGATAGAATATACCTACTGAAGACAGAAAGCATCACTTGGTCTGAAAATACACCATATTAGAAACTAAATAATAGAATTTAAAAAAAAAAAAGTTTTGAATTGGAAATATCACATTCATGGTAAATATGTTTAGCAGGGGTTGAAAATGAGCACTGATTTTGACAAATGCATAAATCAGCTGGCTTGGAGATATTTGCGTCCTATCTGAATAAGAAAAGACAGTGTATAATATAGGCTATTCTAACGATACGGTGCAAGAATTGTACACAAGCAATGGAATGTCTGTGCATTTTTTAAAAATGTCATGTGAGTTTGCAAGTGTTACCCTGAACAGCGGGTTATGTAATACAATATGCCTGTGTTGTGGTTTAACCCCAGCTGGCAA
>NW_009198156.1:0-3688 GCF_000690835.1 Fulmarus glacialis
TAGATTGGATATTAGGAAAAATCTCTTCATTGAAAGAGTTATCAAGCATCAAGCAGGCTGCCCAGGGAAATGGTTGAGTCATCTATGATTGATCCTTTTGTTCTTTAACAAAAAAGCAAATAGACCTTGGTTTAGTGGTGGACTTGATAGTGCTAGATTAATGGTTGGACTTGATGATCTTAAAGGTCTTTTCCAACCTAAACGATTCTATGATATTATGATTCTATGAATCTGGGCACCATATTTTAAAAATTATCTTTTTAAATGTATAAAACGTTATTATCTTTTCTGTGTGATTTTTAATGCTTTGTAAGTCTTTCTTTTAACAGGTTTCATGCTTTCATTTGAACATTAACAGCCAACATTCTTTTTCATCTTCTAAGCCACATTTAACAGGCTTGATAACTAATAGAATTAATTAAAAGTTTTTCTTAATTACTCCTCAGTTAAAGCATTTTTCTTCCAGTGCTAGTCCTTAGCTAAGCTTGTTATTCACCCATAAGTGGAGAATTGAAACTCATCTAAGTACTACCACCTTCTCTACCATATGTAAGAAAGTGTTTGTTTAACTTCTCTTTCAAAAAAGCTTTTACAGTCATGTTTTTGGAGTCTTTTCCTATTATTATTATTTCTCCCATTAATGAAATACATATCTTCTTTTCTATTTTCTCAATACTCCAGGCTACTTCTTTATCATTTCTGGTTCTATATGCAGAGTGATTTAAAGCTCCTTGCAGCCCATTGAGAAATGCTTAAGCTTTTTAATTATTTTGAGAGTTTATAGTTGGGTCCAGAATGGACAGTAATGTCTGGTTGATCTTTTATTGATTTTCTGTCACAAAGCTGGGACTGTTCTGTATGGACAGTGTAGTCTCACAGCCATAATGTAGAGTACATAGATTTACTCTGCCAGTATGATAATCAGATCTAGCTTCCTCTGTTGATTTGGAATGGCTGAAAAAGCTACATGTGATAGCATCAAAAGTATTCCAAGCTTATCACCAATCAGTTCATTGTGCTGCTTTATTCCTCCACTTTACACTTTCAGCTTCAAGTGCTGCTCCAGTTTACAAGGGGTAAATTCTCTTCATGAGCACTACCCACAAATCCCTTGTCTCTTTCTTTTTCCATAAGCAGCAGCATTGCCTGACTTCCCCTGAGCGTCCAGGACGAATGGGAATGAGCAGCCCTTCCCACGTGAAAAGGGGAGGTCCTCCCATGTCAAGCAATGATCTGAACTCAGTGGGAACTGCTTCAACCCAGGGCTGCGTTACTGTTATCCAGTGTGACCTTGCCCGTATGCCTGGCAGGATTTGCTAGCCCTCTGGATCAAGAGAGGAACACACACTTTGCTTGCAAATAAAAAAAGTATAAATTTACAAATACACGTCCACATAGACATAGCCATACAACAGAAATCAGACACGTCTCTCTCCTAATAGGTACGTAGGTCTATTTCCAGGCTTAGCTAAAGGCATACCAGTTAAGAGAGCTAAAAAACTTCCCCGACTAGTTAGCTTGTGCAATTCTGCCACAAAGTAAAAGAGAGCAACAAGGACTGATGTCCATCTGTCAAATAATATTTCTCTACGCCTTGAACTCTAAACTCATGTGTCCTTCTGGAAAGTCAGAATAAAACTCAGATAAACACTTTAGCTCCCATTTATCCTAGTCTTTCTAAATCCAAGTTCTTCTATTCAGTGGAGAAGACAATTCAGCCCCCAAAGTTGAAAATTGTCATCAGACACATATCTATTTCTTGTAATTGACTATAGCAAGAGTTTAAAATGATCGCACTCTTAACTTTATTATATCAAAAATGTGCCAAACTTAACCAAGATGCACTTCACTGGAAACCTGGAAGAAGCCCCACCTTCTTAGAAAGGGCTCATTTTTCCCTCAAGTACTGGGAGAATGGAAGCAGAAGAGCAGTGAGGAAGCTACATCCTCACCCAAGAAACACTGGTCAATGTTAAGTGCTTTCAGTTTCATGTGTTGGGGAACCACTGGTGCCAATTCACAATTATCCTTTACCAACTGTGAGTGCATCAGACCCCAGTGCCATGTGGTGTGGCTGGCTACACAGTAAAAAGTGCTCCTCCTGAGTGCTTTGCCATTGATAGGGAGCACGGGGCACTTAAGCTGGCTAACAGAGAGTGCTGTATAACTGGGCTTGCTAATACATAAGACAGTCAATAATTTTTTAAAGTGTATTATCAGTGTACAAGAATCTCTTTACTATTGATTTATCATCATTTGTATCAACTTACCCTCTGCTATTGATTGTAAGCATGGCAGGGCATGAGTGGTTCCATTTTTTTTTTTCCATTTTGGATGGTGCTTATCAAAATTGGTACAACTTGATAATAATTTGTATTGTAGCTTTCATAAATTGAGAGCAGACGATTGTTAATCCCTTGTATTTAATAATAGGTAATTTCAATATAGTCAGGAAATATTCATCGTTCTACTTGTTTTAAAATGTCACAGAAGCTCACAACTCATAATTAGACCTATTTCAAGAAAATTATATTTTCTATAAATGTAAATATCTGTAAATGACACTTTTCTAGTATTTTTTTATATTAGGCATTAGTTTTGGCTAATTGTAAGACTCCGAGGTTTTTTAGACTAGGGCTAAAATTTTTGTTAACTTGAGAAGTATTCCTGAGCTGAGCAGCTGCAGACAAAGGTTGGTTTTCAGAGAGCTATGAAAATTACTTTCCCCATCTCCAGCTCTTGAAGAACTCAAATGAATTCCAAAATGTGGTTCTGATACAATATGCACATAAATGTCAGAAAAGAGGTTATTACAGTCACTCACAGACAGGCAGGATAGGGTGGTAACAAACACATGAATGTTGATATTAATGATTCAATTCATACTGCGATCGTGTAACCATTGTATGCACTAAGAAAAAGTCCATCAAATAAAGTAGGCACCCAGTTTCATTACTTATAACAACCTAAAAAAATGCCACTAAATTGCTTAAAAAGATTATGAAGAGAATAAAAGTACATGCTCTAGCTTATTATCACTTGGCTAGTTAGTGTGTTTACCTTGAAGAGATGTACTGTGATGTGTTCAGAATAGAAATTCCCACAAAGAGTGCATCTTTAATGCCACCAAGGGGAATTATTAGCAGTACTAAAAATCATATCCTTTGTTGTCAAAGGCTCATATCTTATAGCTTTTGGTCAGAGGGGAAAAGTTGGATCTCCAGGGGCTCCAGCGCTGCCAGTAAGATCTATAACGTTGATTTCCCATTTCTTTCTCAATGTGTCAGATGGCGAAATAGGGCAAGCTAGGAGTGGTTTAAAAATCATCTCTCTTCTTCCTAGGTTTGTCTAGCAGAGAAAAAAAACCCTAGATTTAATGAGACCATATTCAGGATTGAAATAAATCTTGCCCAAGGGGGTTGCAGGCCTATTGGAAGAGGGTTCTGCTTGACCAACCTGATCTCCTTCTATGACCAGGTGACCCACCTAGTGGATGAGGGAAAGGCTGTGGATGTTGTTTACCTGGACTTTAGTAAAGCCTTTGACACCATTTCCCACAGCGTTCTCCTGGGGAAACTGGCTGCTCATGGCTTGGATGGGCATACTCTTTGCTGGGTTAAAAACTGGATAGACGGACCCAAAGAGTTGTGGTCAAAGGATTAAATCCAGTTGGCAGCCGGTCACAAGT
>NW_009198157.1:0-9510 GCF_000690835.1 Fulmarus glacialis
GGAGCCCAGGCCTGTGCCATCTGCTGTGGTGGTTTGCTGCCCCTGGCTCCAGAGAGGAACATTGTTGCATGCCAGCGGCAATTCAAAGCGCATAATTAATCCTCCCACCCGCTCCCTCCCCTTTTTTGTGGGTTTATATTTGATTTTTGGGCCGCGGGGGATTGCACCGCTCCTGCGGAGGCTGTGGGAGGCGTTTCTCCACAGCTGTGAGCGGGATGGTGGCTACTCGCAGTTGTAGCCTGCAGGTGGTTTGATAGAGGACCAGCGGGAGACCAGAGCTCCTTGCTTCAGCCCCTGGTACCATGTGCTTGCGTGAAAACAGTGGCTTTTGCCCTATAAATTAGGAAGCTCCTCTGTGTGGTGCTCCCCAAGTGCTCCCCTCCTCAGAAACAAATGAAAAAACCCCAGTAATTTTAAAGTGATCTCCGAGGACTCCAAAACCCACAAGGTGGAAAAAAATCTCAACTGCTTTGTGAAGTCTGGCAGCCTTAAATGACACGTTGGAGGAGGAGGGAAGCTGGCTTGCGATTCTGCTGTCCGAATGGAAAAATACTGAGCAAGTGGTATTTTGTAAATACACTGTCCTGGAGAGCTGCTAGGAAATTTGGGAGGACGTGTGGTGAGGTCAGCAGGAGAAAAGGAGGAGAACTTCAGTCTGGCTGATGAATGTCAATTCAAGGCAATACAGCCAGCACGGCTGGCAATGTTATTGTCCCCAAAGTTGGTATAAATGGGCAGGACACCCTCCTGTGTGCAAGAGAAAATTCTTAGGAAAGGCCTGGCTATAAATTTAAAAAGCATGAAGACCAATTTTCATGTTACTTCTCAGATTTCCCTCCAAGTCTTTACCTACCATCTTCCCACATCTTTCAAGAGGTGTTAACGTCTGATTGCATTGGAATCACTAGCCAAGCTCCAGCTGCTGGTCTTCCTGTTCATGAGGGAATTTTTTATTTTGCTGTAAGTTTAAAGCATGGAACATTCAGAGCTCCTGCCTCTGCTGCAGTTCCCACCAGCACATTTTGCAGTTGCTACAGTGTCTCTGCTTGCAGGGATTTTTGGCTCCCAGACAAAATCTTCAGGTAACCTGTCCTGCAGTATGTTATCTGGATTTTCCAGATTTCCTACTTCCAGAGTAGCTGCTTAAATTAAATACTTTGTGCTGAACAACCTGATGTTTTCTGATTAAACTTTTTTTGGTAATACAATTTCTGATCAGCTGCACTCCTACTTATTTCCCAGGTGCCAAAATTTAACCGTGACAATACCCCTGTTTACCTAAGCAGTTCAATTTGCAGCTTATGAGTAATTTGATGTTGGAATTCAAAATACTGATTTTTTTTACAAGCCTGAAATAAATAATTTTTTTTGTGGCTTAGTGTTGTGATAACTTTGCAGCATTTAAAATTAATTTGTCAGATTTATGAAACATCTCCTTTCTTATTAGAAGGACTGAAGATTTTGTAATGTGAAATAATAATACAGTTTTCGCATCTGCAGCAAGTTTCATTGTTCTAGTTAATGACTGAAGGGTTAGATCTTCAGCTGCTGTGAAGTGGCATATTTCCATTTAATCCTGTACAGCAGACTGCTTTACAGAAGCTAAGAGTCTGTCCTGAGATAGATGCTACCTGAGAGTACCTTAGAGGAGGCGTTTGAAGTAGACAGATGCTTGGATATAATGGCTGCACAGGAAAAAGAGTAAAAGTAGTTTTCATTAGGGTAAAGCAAACTTGAGCAAGACTAAAATGGCAAAAACTAATTTGTGATTCTGATCATTTAGCTGTAGCCTCGCAAAAATGGAATCGCCGTGAACAGGCTTTGGATGAACTCACTAAAGTAGTAGAAGTTTCATCTATCCCTAAGGTACATCTGCAGTGGGATTTATGGTATGTATGTTGCATAATAGCCTGCTCTTCTGGGTGGAGAAGAATACCCTAGGTTTAGTGAGCTGCTACATTTTCGATCACAGAATATATCAGAATAGTGTTTTTTAATATTTGTTGTCCTGTTTCAGTCTTGTAGTTTTTTATTGCACTAAATTTATCCTGAAGTGATTGACAGTTGCATCATAGAATATAGCTACAGTACAGGAAAATTAGATCAGTAAATATAATAAACAATACTGCATTTAGAGGCTCAGATCAGACTGAGCTACAAGTAATCCATCTTATGAACATATTAGGTTATCTTATGCTTGCACATTGCATTAAACATATTAAAAATTGACTTGTGAGATTTTTTAAAATGAAATGAGATATTTTAGTAGGTAATGGAAAGGAGAGGCTGAAGTTCCCTGGTTTTCTACCCACATAACCCTTATCATTGGATTTTATCCTTAATGGTCAGTGTTTCTGAAATCATGGGTTACTTCTTGATGCCTGCAATATACTTGGAATCTTTAAAATTAGGCAGTTATGAAATTATGCCTGCCACTAATGTTAGGCTGATCTTACAAGAGTCTGAGAACTCTTAAAAATATTGTGCATTTACAGCATTTGGGGTGCTCGACACTTGCTGGGATTGAATCTTTTCAGTAAAATAATGTTTTTCCTACTTTTTGTGATCAGTCTACTAATGTCAGTAACATAATGCTACACATGTGGAAATGGATTCCTGCTTATGTTTTCACTTCCAGAATTTATCTGTGATGCATTTACAGTTATTAATTAAACACACTTAAAATGTTAGGTTTGCATTGGCTTTGCAGTTCTTCTGTAATCTTATTAACGTCTTTTTTTCATTTTTTTTCCCTCCAAGGGAGTAAATTGATTTATATGAGCGTGCTGTTAATATTATAACTCCTTGTCTAGCCCCTTGGGCTCTAATGTTTTTTAAACACAGTACAATTATGGGAAACATTATATTGGAATGACAACATAAATCATCCCCATAGGAGTCTGAGCAGTCTGGGGAGTAATCGTATAGAGCCCTGCTGAGGTAAATAAGAACAGTAATTTGAAATAAATAAAAGAACCAATGGTGCTAAAGTAGATGTCTCAAGAATATCATTAAGTTTGTAATGACAGTGTTTACTTGGTGTAATGATTGTGGATGTAATGTAATGTTGCTGCTTAAATCATAACTTTATAGTTCATGATCCCGTTTCTTTTTCTTCAGAGAGTATGTCAAGCTGGCTGTGTTTCCACATCTATCCTCCAAACACCAGCACTTTGTTGAAGAGCATATGCACATGTGAAATGTGGTAAGATTCGCTACAACTTTGGTTAAATTTAGTCAACAAATATTGAAATTCCAGGTACAAAAATATGCTTATGGGGATGATTTTGTTCTTTGTTTCCTGTTTCTTACCATAGTCAGAGTGTTAGAAAGAGTAGGGAAATCATGTAATAAAAATACTTTCATTTGACATTTATCTACATAGAGAAGTGTTGTTGTTGTTGGGGTCCGAAAGGGGTCTTAGACCACTTTGCACTTGAGCACAGTGTGAATTTGGCAGCTGGGCAGCTGAGTGGGCTTCCTCTCTTGCAGTAGCTTCTTCACCAGTACTTAATTCTCATTGATACTCCAAGCTATTGTTCCTTCCTTGACCTGCAGGGGAATTAAAGTATGAGTTTAAGATACAAAATGAAAACAGTTAATCTGAAAAGGAACTATTCTAGGAATTTTTGTCAATCTTTATGTTTTTCATATGTACAAATTACATAGTAGAAAATACTTTAAAATCATGATCTTTTTATAGAAAATTTATTCCCTCAGAATAAATTCAGCAATATCATATGAATAAAAGTATAATAAAAATTATTTTTTAAAAATAAAAAAGATTTTTAAAGTAGAAATTGATCTTCCATGAGATTTTTTTTGTAGATGCTGGGGAACATGCATGTAAAACAACTTGTGTAGTTGAAAGCATGCTGTGTTTATGCAAAAATGAATGCGAAATGTTCATTGCATAATCACAGCCAAACCTTTAGAATGCATTTTTTAAAATTTTATGGTATTAACTCTTTTAATAATTTCTGAACCAATCTTGGAGCAAGATTAGACTTTATGCAGTCTGTAACACAGATTTATGTGCTGCAAGTGTAGATATAACACTACTTTTCAGTGATAGGAGTGCTATCAGTACAAGGTCTAAAAGTTGGAAAAGTCAAATTGGCATGGGTGCCTTTTGAAAGTAAAAATCACTTCTGCTTAATTTTGCTTTTTGTTTTTAAGCAGCAATAAAACTTTAAAATAATTTATATAAGAAGCTTGTTGAATAGACCTTTTTATATTTTATGTTTTACAATGTTAATAATAGATTATATAGGGGAATTAAAGAAATAAAGGACATCTCAGAAAAGGCACACAAGCTCTCAGTCTGTCTCTGTCCTCATCCTCCCTTACAGGTATCTACTTTTGTTACTGTATATGAGCATAGCGGCTCTTATGGAATGTCTTGTGGAAATCTTGACTGACTGATTGTGTGCAGCTTTTGCTCATTCACGAACACAATCATTGTATTACCAACAATTGTTACAAGTGGCAAAACTCTTTCCTTAGAGCCTACTTTGGATTTTGAGTGAGTTCTGTTCTTCTCATTGAATACATGTGTGCAGCAATGCAGTTTGATTTTCAAATGTTGAAGTACAGATTGGACAGAGCTATAGATTTGATTTTGACACACAGTTTTCAGTTTTTTCCAATGGGCTGGACCAGGCTCAAATGGATTTTAAAAGTTTCAGCTTTAAATACTCATATACTCAGGCAATATGGTAGTGCATGCATGTGATTGTCATTTCTACTTGTGCTCTCAGGACTCAAAACTACAGGTATCAAAAAACCCCTAACATTGGCTAGTCATGGCTAATCTTGTTAAGTATGTTTATTTGGATGGCTCCAGATATGAATTTGCAGGATTATTTAGGTCAGAGGGTTGATGCAAGTGAAGCATTTTGTGCCATTCTCCAAGCCTTTGGTGTTACAGTAGCGAAGAGTCTATCAGTATTCATGCCTCTGTGTTTCCTGCAGATAGTAGTCCATTTCAGAAAGGCATTATGTAACTTTGTGACTAAATTGTACAAATAATTTCTTAAAAATGTCTGCATTTTATGTATTTCTTCCATATTGTTTCATAATCAAATATATATGTTATAGGTGTATTTGCTATGTATGATAACGTGTATTCTATACCAGTTTTTAGATTTTACTCTCTTCATTTTTTCATGATTTTGTGTTTGCTGACCTTATTCAGCATGTCTTTCTGATGTTTTTAATTAAATTAAAATACTGTATAAATCTACTTGTCTTTTTGTGAAATAGACTTTTAAAATCTAAAACCAACAATAATTACAATAATACCTGGTAAAACCAGGTAAAGGAGAAGATGAAAGATGAGGTATGTTGTATATTTTGGCTTTATAAGTCATTGCAGATGTGCAGAGGGTGCAATGGGGAGAGAGAAGGGAGTACTCACCTTTTCAGAAAGGTGTAAGTAGCTAAATAGGACAACCATACATCAGTAAAACAACTCCATTGCAACACCAGCTGTTCTCTTTTCCAAAGACTTGGAACTCAGGGCTTGTAAGTTCTGCACTCCGCTCTCTTTCAATTTATTTTGTGACTGTGAAGGTGTAGCTGCGTTTTTCTGGGTCTCTTGTTTTGTTTCCAGCTGTCTGCTTTTTTCTATTTGAACTGTAAGCTTTAGTGGTAACAACGATGTGCATTTTCACTGTGTGTTTTTCCATATCTCTGATGCAGTAGACCAAGTATTTATTTAGCCATATTGGTGGCTAGAGGTCACAGCTCATTAAAAAAAGTGCAAGTTATAAATTTGTCTCAAATATGCCTGATTTTTTACTTCTGGATTTTACTTTGCCGTGAGCAAAACCACCATGAGTATTGTCTAGGAATTATTTTTTGAAATCTGAATTCAGTAAAAATTTGCTGCAAGTGTGTATAGTGCCTCCTTGCTGGAGCCACAGTATGCCTGGTGTGGGTGCCAGTGAAAATTGGGCATCTTCTGTTCTAGTATGTACAAGTTCTGCTGTGGGGTGTCCTGCCAGCGTTGTACGTAAGCTGGTACCAGTATTGCAGAAGGCAGCGTGACTAATGTCTGTCACTTGTGGTTCATTCATTTTCTGTCTTCTTCCGAGAGTACCTGTAGTGTGTTTCCAAAAGGAAAAGTGGCTCATGCAATCACACTCCAGATCCCTAATCTAGGAATTTGATCCTGTTGGCCTATTTCAGCCAACTGTCAAAACTGTTGGAAACTCAGAGATACTCAGTTCCCACAAATTTCATGAAAATAGGCTGGTGGAATTAAAGGGACCCTAAGGTGGCAATGTAAGTGGAACCTTTATTAGGCATGAAAGAATTGGCATGAGAGAAAGACATGAGTACCAAACTTCAACAGAAGTTGCATCCAGAGTTTGGGATTTGCACACCATAATATCTGTCTTTCAGCTAAAACTTCATTTCTGTGTGGATTTTCTGCTGTCTAACATGGCACAAGCTATGGTTGCAGCATTTCCTCCATTTATAATACCGCTTCTCAGTCTGGGACTTTGTATTGTCTTACAAGGATTAAACTCACTTAGCAGATTTAGTATGCTTCAGAGAAAAAGTCAGTCAGTTACAAGAGATGAGTTAATTGGAGACCAGGCATGGTAGTGGGAGAACGTGACAGGAATGGAACCTTGCTTCTTGGTGGCAGCAAGTTGTTAAGTCATTTGGAATATATTGTACAACTTCATGTTTGAGTGAGGAAATGCCATCTGAAAGGATTGTGTTTGACACCAGCTGGGAGTATCTTAGAGGAGGCACGTGGAGTAGACTGATGCTTAAATATAATGGCTGCACAGGAAAAAGAGTAGAAGTAGTTTTCATTAGGGTGAAGCAAACTTAAGATTTTTAGAAGAGGACTTTCAGATACTGTAAAGGAAATGTTGTTGTAAAAAATACCAATATTGCATACTCACACTGTATGTATTAAATGCTCTGATTTCATTGTGAAAACCATCTAATCGTAAGAAAAATGTCCGCAGTTTTATTTGTTGCTTTCTCTCACTTACTCTGCATTGGTAATAGAAAATTGGAAAGAAGCAATAGGTCATGCTAATAACGCTGTCCAGTTGGACCCTGCAAACCCTGTAAGTAATCATGGTACGAACTGTACATTCTAACGTTTCATTTCTATTAGTGCTTGAGTTTATTCATTTACCTATTACAATTTCCTAGAGATTATTACTTTAGTCTGCTGTATTTGTTGTAAGAGAGCACTGCTTTGACTAGCTTTTAAATAGTGGCACTGTAATCAAAATAAGCCTAGTTATATTCATGTAAAATATTTTATTATGTAAGATATTTTGAAGTGGGGAAAATGATATTTTGATAGAGAAATATTTTCAGATTTAAATTCTTATATGGTTATGTAGTGTAGATCTGTCAAAGCCACCTTCAAACTACTGAGCTTGGGTACTGGGAAAAAATCCAGGGTTTAACGTAGGCTCAGAAGATTAGTATATTTTTGCATCACCAGCCTATACTGAGCTCTGAGTTGCACAGCTTAATTTCTTCCAGTACTGGCGGTACCTGGAGGGATATGTGTACAAAGTCATAAAAGAGTTTGTGGTGCAGACATACTTTGAGTGACACCGTCACGTAAGAAATGGGCTTACTGATGTAGATTTATAATGGCTCAGTCACACAGCAAGCACGATAACTGTTGGAACAGTTACGGCAAGAAACACTAGGATTGCATAAAACGCAAAGCATCCAGAATTGGTCTGGGATATTACTATTTAAGTAAAAAAGGTGTAACAGATACTCCTTTTGGTGTCAGAAATGTGACACTATGGTTCTTGGTACACACTGGCCAGATGTATAGTGTTTCTAACCAGTTCTGTTAACTCCTACTCATGCACTAAAAAGAACCTGCTAGATGGTGTTCTTCAAGGCTTCTGTCTGCACACGAGAAAGGTGCTGCAAAAGAATCCTTACCTTCAGGATGGAGCAAACTGAGCTTGCTGTTATGCTTTGTTTTACAGGATACATCTGTATCAGAGCTCTTGTGTGGAGTACTGTAAAGCACAAAAAGAGGGATGTTGATTTAGGCTATAGCCTCAGGCTCAATCCTTCTCATGTCTGTGCTTTAATCATAAGGGGGCTATCATAAATATTCTTATGGCAAAAGGGAGCCTGCAGTCTTTAGAAAAATTTGAAGACCATGAAAAGGTATAGAAATTGTAGTTTGTTTTGCTTCTCATGCTGTGTTTAAAAAAAGAAAACATGAGGTCAAACTAGGCTTTAGTTTAAGCAGTTGCATATCTTTTCTAAGCCAGTGTTTATGC
Source organism: Fulmarus glacialis (assembly GCF_000690835.1). Lineage (NCBI taxonomy): Eukaryota > Metazoa > Chordata > Aves > Procellariiformes > Procellariidae > Fulmarus > Fulmarus glacialis. Next base: position 8,295 of record NW_009198157.1, read on the forward strand.
TGAAACTGAAATGGACCTCAAATGCTTTTAGTTCTTGAGTTTTGATTTGATCTAATCTTCTCATATTGTGGAGTGTTTAAGTAAAAGCTTTGTTTCCGGATCACCTTTCAGTTACGATTCCACATCCTTCCTACAGTAACTGGTAATGCTTGGTTAAAAAAATCAAGCCTTACCAAAGCAGAATGCTCCTCAGCACATACAGTTCTCCCTAGGGAGAAGATAAAGGAACAAACAACGTGTGACAGATGCTAGACACATTACTATGTGCAGTACTGGAAAGCATTCAGATACTACCGTGATAAAGGTGGTATAAAAACATGCATAGAATAAAACAACAATAGAAAGGCAATATGTAGCAACTGATGAAGGGCTGTACTGAATTAGCTGACTGTTGACCATCACTAGCTGCTTTCTGAACTCCATTTTATTCACTGTAATCTGCCTGTTTAATAAATGTTTTCCTGTTACCACAGGCATTCTCTGAAAAGAGTTGTCTTTCAGAGGAGGGGTACCAGTGGAGATTTTACAGTGAATGTAGCCCTTTAGAGGGACGAAGGGAACAATTATTATAGTTTGAAATCAATGGGAAGCTTACAGTGATTTCCCAGGATGTACTGATGTGATAAGGTATTGGAATTTGAGGTGATTAGCCTCTGAAAAGTTGAGATAATATCAATGATGAAAGAATGCCAGCCCAAAAAGAACTGTCATTCTGATACTACCCTCCACTGTGGCCCACAATATTTTCTAAAGTTGAACTTGTTTTAGAGTTGACTGAAAGAATACTTGCAAAATTATGGAATGGCTGGTGCCATCAGCGGAATTTTGATTTCTTTGATCATGGGGAGGTTTACACAGCACCGGGCCTGCTGGCGACAGATGGAGTTCAGCTGTCTCACAGGGGGAAAAGAATTCTCGCTCATGAGTTGGTGGGGCTCATAGAGAGCACTTTAAACTAGGTTCAAAGGGGGAAAGGGATAAAACCAGGCTCACTAAAGAAGAGCCTACAGGTGGCACACCAATGTCGGGGAAGAAATTGGTAGCCCAGCTCAAGTGCATCTACACCAATGCACGCAGCATGGGCAGCAAACAGGAGGAGCTGGAAGCCATTGTGCAGCGCGATAGCTATGACTTAGTCGCCATCACGGAAACATGGTGGGATGAGTGTCACGACTGGAGTGCTGCAATGGATGGCTCTAAGCTCTTCAGAAGGGCC
>NW_009198158.1:0-14040 GCF_000690835.1 Fulmarus glacialis
GATCTTAAAGGTCTTTTCTAACCTAAATGTTTCTATGATTGTAAGATTCTATCTCACAAAATTTAACCACGCTGTAGACAGTAACCAGAGTAGATTGTTAACTAAATCTGGAAGTTCAGGCTGCAATACCTGACTAGTATAGATACCTGGCATAACTTTAAATACTTGATGAAATATATTTTAATTGTTAAACCCAAAAGTTTGTTTTTGCTTCTCCGCGATTTCGTTTTAGTTGCATGTGAAAGTTCTCTTATGCATGAAAAACTGTTCTAGTTATGCAGAAATAAAAGGGAAAATGGCAATGGCTATACTTGCGGGGGGCGGGTTTTGAGCGTAAAAGAACATTTCTCATCTCTAAAGGTGCATCCACATGTGACACCCAGTGCAGCTCTACAGCAGAACTGGACGGCGTCTTGTCAAAGTTCAGATCTGCCAAATGCCCAAGGTCTGGTGCCAGAGCAGCCTCGATCAAGTACTTTATCATCCACTGCTCTGACACTGCAGCCAGCGAAACCCGTTAGCCACTGGATGACATCAACCTCCCTGTGCGAAGCAACATATAAGAAGGATGCAGTCAAAACTCAGCAAGAGCTTGGAGAACTCCAGAACGGTTTGTTACACCCTCCATTCAATAATGTTTCGGCTCGGGAACGGGAACATCCTGACTCGGATCTTAATTGGAGCACTGGAGAACAGTACGTATAAACAGGCTAATTCTTGCTCTGCAAATTGTGCAGTACCTACACTTCAGCTGAGAATTAACCAAAAGAAAAGTCTCTTTCTCTTCTGAAAAAAAAACCTGAAGTAGCTCATGGAAACCAATATTTAGACATGGATCAAACTTTTGTAACTTACAGTCCTCATTTCAGTTTTTAACTCCTTGAACCCTGTGTTTTAATTGTAATGACCAAGAGGAAATTCAGTGTGTAACTGAAGTAATTATTCAGCATTGCTGTCCCTGGTATGCCTGAAATAAACAACAGGATGTGCTTAGTTCATGCAGATCCCATACATTACGTCTGGCCATGAAGGTCTCCAGAGAAGAAAAAATGCTTGTATTTATCTTCTGCACTCTTGCTTGTGTGACTTAGCTAATACAGGAAACAAAATTGGGGGATGGAGGGAGAAACCTAGGTTGGCAAAGCAAGCATGGCTGCGTGGGCTTGGCCAACAAGAGGAAATGGAAGCAGTTGTCATTCACTCCTATTATGGAGTTACTTGGAGGCAAACTGTATCCAAGAGGAGTATTTAATGCCAGCGTTTTAACCTTTTTAAAGGACTCTGCTGCCTTTCAGGTTTTATACCTATATACTTTATACTGTATGAGAAACTTTCTGGGGGCAGTCTCTAATAATATTCTAAAGGCTCTCTCACTTGCTTCATTTGTGTGGCTAAAAAGAGTCATTCATGGGGGGAAAAAAATAGGATCGCTAGTTGCCGTCTGTCTGGGATGTTTTCTTTGTTCTAGACTGGGAAAGGCCTCCTTACTGCTTAGAGTGCATTACTGCTAAGTCCTGAACTGAAGCTGGAATTTAAATAATAGCTTTTATTTCAAGCTCATGTTCTTAATCTTTCCTTTGAAGGCACTCTAACAAGAGAACCGCTGGTCTAACTACTTCTGTGGACATGAAAGAAGGTAATAAGCCAAGTTTTGCTAAAGACTGATGCTATTGATATGACTGTTACTGGCTGGGGATCAGTAGCGTGTGGCTACTAGTTCCAACCTTAGCTAAGCTTTCTGACTTTCCGAACTGCATCCCTGCATGTTTGGGCAATGCCTCTATATCCCTTCCATGGAGCCAGTCCCTGTTTCTACCTTCTGTGCAATTTCTTTTTGTTTGAGCTCAGCTGGGATTTTGCTGTTTGTCCTGCCTGCTTGACTTTCTGTGTCAGAATGGATCTTTCCTGTGAATTGAAGACGGAGTCCTCAGAGGCCACCCAACTGTCCAAGGTCCCTCTTGCCCTTCAGGGCAGCCTCCCTTGGGAACCTGCCAAGCAGATCTCTGAACAAGCTGAAATCTGCTCTCCCAAAATTGTGGGTTGTCGTTCTGCTACTCATCTTGTTTACTTCTCTTACTAACATTTTGCTGGCTACTGAAATGTTAATAAACAATCCCAGGCTACTTCAGAAATGATCTCGCTGTTCTCGTTTCTAGTATCTAGAGTTGGAAATTCTTCCTTTGCTTCTGGAAATGCTTCTCAAGCTACCCCAAACACCTCGCTGGGAGGAGCAATGCAGGCAACACCGTTCAAAGTGCAACCTTCACCTACAGTTCATACGAAGGAAGCGTTGGGTAAGCATCTGGAATAACATGCTGGTTTCACGGGAGTTAATGGGATCTTGCCCGGTAATTTTAGTGGAGCCGAATATACAAGGAGGCTATCTGGTGATGGACATGCACACCATTCAGTCAAAGAGGAAAATAAAACTAAATTGGTACTCTTCTCTTGCGATTGCCTGGATGACCCAAAGCTTTTGACCAGGAATATATGCTTTAATAACATCCCAGCAGCCACATCCCGTAAACTCCTGCATAAGTCACTGGTGGTACACCTGCCAGGCTTCTTTGGGCAGCATGTTCTCTGAGCTGCTCTTGTCAGTACCGTCAGGGACTCCTGTTTCTGAGATGATGACCTACAACGGACTAATGTGGAAGAATGTTAGGAAGTTAATAAGTCAACTCTGGTTGATGTTGAGCTTCACCCAAACCTGATACAAGGGTGACTTATGCAAAAGGTCTTTGATGATTTAACGGACATTGTCAATTCTAAATATTGCTTTTTCAAAATCCTAAAAGGGAAATTGCAATTGTATTTCTGGTGTCAGATGCGGAGTAATAATATCCTGATACTGTTTTATCCCTTTTGTACTCTTCTGCCATGTTCTTCTGTTTTAATAGTAAACCTGTTAACTGCTACCATGTAGCGAACTGCAGCAGTTGAATATATGTCTATAAAAATAATAATTAAAAAACAGCTGGTGGTATTCATTAGTCTTCCAAATATCTGAGAAGATAAAGGAGAATTTGCTCCTTTAGGAGAACTTGAAATCTCATCTTGGAGAGGAAGAAAAAAAAAGGCCATGGCGCCAACAAGTATGTGTTGGCCCAGTCGGATCTTCCTGTGTTTGTTCAATTGTCTGGAGTGTTTAAATGCAATATGAAGGAATAATTGGTAATTGGCATTTGACAAATGATAATAACTAATTGGCATTTGATTTAACTGCTACACAATGCAAGAACCTCTGAAAATTTATTTTCTTCTACTGGGGGTGATATTCTTGTGGGTTTTATTTTTTAGGATTTCTCATGGATATGTTTCAAACACCCATCTTGCCTGAACCATCTCCTCTTGAAGAAAGCGAGGAGCAATTTGAAGTCTTTTGCAGAAAAAGTGGTAGGTACTACTGATTTTTTCAGTCCATGATATTTCACTCCTTTATTTCCTGTTTACCCCTCCCACCAGTCCTCATAATTTTGAGATAAGTAGTTGTTTGATAAGGTGTGGAGTGAAGAAGCCACTTCTTTCCTGATAATAAATTTAATTTACTGACAGGTTCTAAATTTTGATGGACAGTCTGAGAACAGCAGAAGCACTTTACTGTTAGCAAGCCTATGAATGTGTATATTAAACACGTTGCTTCTCTGTAGAGACTTAGGGTATTTAAACGCTAACTTTGAAAAGGGAACAGCTGGTACTTCATACAAGGAAAGCTTTTTCTAAAACATTTTGCAGGCTGCGTGTTAGTATCTGAATTGCAGTTAAAATTGTCTGAAAACCAGCTTTGAAAAAGGAACAGCTTTTCATACAAGGAAAGCTTTTTCTAAAACATTTTGCAGGCTGCGTGTTAGTATCTGAATTGCAGTTAAAATTGTCTGAAAACCAGGCAGTAGCAGTGGCTTACAAGAGTAAGCACAGAGATATTTCACAACTGGTCAGATGCAGCCAGGAAGGCTTCTGTACTCCTGGCCAGTCTTGGTTTTGAGATAGAAAAATCTTGCCCATGTCCAAGAGCTTATAGGAGAGAGGAATTGAGTGGCAATTCTGAGGATGCTCCTGGTCTAGCTGGGTGTAGGCGTGACCATCAGTGGCCTGGTTAGGGGTGAAAATGCGACTGTTTATATAATCTTCATTGGGTGAAGATAATATTGGTTATCTTTTATTTTTAAGAGCCTGATGGAAGTCTGAAAGCTAATGTTGTTGCCCCTGTCGTGCCTGCATTTTCTATCTTTGAAGATGAGAATGAAAAAGAGAACAGCGGGTAAGGAGGAAAAAAGTAACAGCTGAGTTCAGTTTATTAAGAATTACCTGTAGGATTGATTCCATTCCATATAATTTTGCTGTGACTGTATTTGCAGTATCAGGATTGGCTTGAATACAATCGCTAGCAGCTGTGTGGAAGTGGCATGAGAAAGCTGTAGTTGCTTCTCTGTGGAATTACGCAACTTTCCTGTTTGGACAGTGTGCTTGAGATGTTTAATTTTCTGGATAACTGTGGATAGCTTGTTTCTTTGAGCTACTGCAACTTCTCTAAGTATCTGCAAATGGGCTTCTTTAAAAAAAAAATTAAAAAAAAATTAAAAACAACAAGTCTTTGTTATGATCAGTCTGCCTGGGGAAAAGCTATTCTAAACTACCTGTTTTGTCAGGATCCCACAGCATAAAAACAAGCCAGAAGAGCCCAGAACTATTGGACAACGTCCCTTGACTGACTGTACAGCGGGTACAGAAGTGAGTGTTTGGCCTTATTGCAAGAATTAGCCTTGAAAATGGGTTACGTAGTTATAGGGGATATCGGAGGTGGTTGTATTTACCTTTGTTCTATCCCAATCCTGCAAGTGTCTCATGAATGATACCTAGCTGAAATCTAGATACCCTTTCCCATTTCCTGCCAATGGGATGAACTTTTTCAGTTGTTAATTTTTGCAAAACTTCTAGGAGCTTAATAGTGGAGACCTCTATCTCTAGAACAAATCTGACGGCACTTGATGTGTAGATTTGTCATCTGTTTGGGAGAGGAAGGACAGGGAGCAAGAGGCACTTAATGTTCTAATAACCACCTAACAGTTTTCATAGCCAAGGAGATGCACAAAACTTCAGGCTGCTTGGATATAAGTGATCACTAAGTAACGAGATAGGCTTTTTCAGACTCTTACGGCAATTTTTTGTTGTCTAGCATTTTGCTGTGATACTGGTTATTGCCAACATTCAGGTCTGATACAAAACTATGTAAACCTGTGATTTAGGTTATATCGCCATTCCTTTATTTTTCTAATTTTGTAAGTTGACACAGGCAGGCTCAACATTATTGAAACTGACTGCAGAGGCTGCTAGTAGGTTACAGCGCAGCTCTGGCAGGATAGTTTTGATGGCCTACTTTTAAATCTTTATATATTTTTTCCTGTCTAGGAAGAAACAGGGACAGCGGAGTTCTTGAGGGATGATTATACGGTGTGGAATGTACCAAGTAGTAATAAAACGTTAGCTCCCAGTCCAAACAACACAAGAGACTTTGCACGAGCTGCCCAGCTTGTATCAACGCCATTTAATTACCTGTCAGCACATTCGCGACAAGTTTTGGAGGACAAAGGTAAAATAATGAATGCTTAGGTGGAGAGCATCTAATTCAGTACTACATAACTCCATTTCTGTGCCCTGGTTACCTCGCCGGCCTTGCCAAATACTGCATAGGTATGGCTCCCACTGCTGCCACTTCTGAATACAAACTCCTTGCAGAACGGCAGCTGGGAGCATGGGCTGGCCAGCACATAAGCTTTCCAAGAATTTTTAATTGGGGGAATAAGAGAAGGTGGCGAGGGAAAAGAGAGACTTTGACTGTGCTGTAGAACTGCTGGTCTGAACTGTTCCAAGGGGTTGTAAATAGTCAAAAAATTGACTGAAGTCCCAGCACCTTCTTCTTCTGGGGGCACCTTTATGCTTGTCTGCCCCTCTTTAGTCTGGGAATACACTCCCTAGAGAAATCAAGCTGTTGTCTTTCCTTATAAGTTTTAGAATAGGCTTGTCCAGTTCTAGCTCTTGTGATACCTTAGCGACTTTCACAGCTGCAGGGTGACTTAACCTTCTTGTCTTGGTAAGAATACCTTAAATGTGCTTGCCTTTGGGGAAAATAAACATTTGCTATTGTTGCTACTCCCTTTGTTCAGCCTGTGGGGATGACTTGCCGCAAATGGATTTAGAGTTTTCTGAAGAACAGCACGAGCAGACAAAAACTAAGAAGCTAAGGTATGTCATGATTTCCTGAGATTTTCAAGGCTTGAGAGTCCTAGGCAAATCTGTGCCAGAGCAGGCAGGTCTGCTATGCTGCTCTTGATTCAAGTTTTCCAAGTAATCTAGAGCTGACGTATTTGTGGCAGGCTGGCTCTGCTTAGCATACATCTCAGCACTTTGTGGCGTTAAACGAACCTGGGTATGGTGATAATGTCCCTGAAAATGCTCCTATATGCAAGTTTTCTGACATGTTTAAATTAAAAGTTAACCGTCCAGAAAGTTTTAATGACTGTGTATGTAAAGCTACTGCTTTCTTTTCAATGTTGGCTGAACTTGTTGGCCGATGAACTTGTAAGTTATTAGACTATGGGTAGCACGATATGACCAGATCTTATTTTCTTAAGAAATGTCCGTTTTATTCATCTTAAAGTTGTTATGGCCAAAGTTGCAAGCATGGACACTTGACACATTTTTGCTTACTGAAAATGCAAAAATATACCATGGCAGTACTGTCAATTAATAATACTTTGTTTTAAATATGTAGCCCTGCTCTTGAACACATTGCAGAACAAGCAGAGCTTCAAGGAAATGTCGTGAAACAAGGAAATCGAATTCAGGGAATTGCTACAGCTGCTTCTCAAAGATTACATGAGCAGACTGCCACGAGCAGAACTGAATATTCCTCGTCTGTTGGGGTGGACAAAATTTCCCATGAAAAGCTGTCTGGAGCTGGGCAGGACAGGACAGCCCGGAGTGTTAGAGCTGCAGGTACAGAGCATTGCCTACGGTTTTCTTCCGTCAAGTCCGAGACCGGAGCGGTGTCATGTTCTTGCAGCAGTGCTTTGTTCCAGCAGTAAGGTGGTCACTGCAGTGAGCAAACTGTCTTGTGGCTCCTGCAAGGAGATCGCTGCGTATGTACAAGTTTGGGTCATACATGTATTACATGATGCCAAAGATATTCTGAAGTGCAGGAGTACTCGGGAGTGCCTAAGGGTTCTTAGTTGAGGCTCAAATACTTCAAAAACATCTGTCTTTCTGGGCAACTTTAACAGGGAAGACATAGGTATAAAAGCTGGATTGCCAAAATTGAGGAATACTCTTTGGTTTTTGTGGTATTTTTTTTGTTTTTTAAATCGTTGATACTCATTTAAGCTTGTGTTACCTCTTTGAAATGACACTCTTCTTATAGCTTAAATATTTTTCTTCTTTCCATGAAGTCCTTGTTGAGAACCCTTGGGATAAAGAATTGATTTGCAAATTCTTATCAGAGCTTCCTAAACCACTCCACACCTATGCCAACTACTTCGAATGGAAATCTGCTCTTCCATCCGTCAAACTGAAGGCTGTACTCCCACTGGGTAAGAGCTACTTTAAAGCATTTCTTGAAGCTTTTCTGCGAATCTCTGAAGTATTTTTCTAGTTCAGTTTACTTGCGCGTATATCCAGATAGCTTCCAGATTATCTAAGACTCAGATTTGAAATTAGACCTGGTTTTTTGTTTGTCTTTTGTAGCATAAGCATTTTTGATTAGGCATTCTGAGTAGGAAATTTTCCTAGTTTTCCTTTCCTAGTAATCTGTGACACAACTCTCGAACTTTGTATAGAACAGCAGTGGTCCTGTGTCCACAAAATCTGTATGACAGTAATTGCAACATGCTTGTATGACTTAAACATTAGTGTTTACTTTTTAAGGAACGCACTTTGGAATTTGATTACTTCCAGGGAGTCAGGCTAAAATAGAAACACTGATTTTTAGTATGTGGCACTTCGCAGCACTCTTGTTCTCAAAAGTGAGTACAGGCTCTCTTCGATTGAAAGGCTGGCTAGCCAGAAGAGACCTGTGGAGAAAGACTGGCATTAGGGTGAAAGCAATAACATGTATATGGCTGGGGGTTTTTTTTTTTTTTTTTTTTTTTTTTTTTTCCCCCCCTCCTTTTCTGAGTGGTGATGTCTCTTCCGTGAAGTTTGTAAGCAGGACTTAATGTTGTTAATCTCTTAAAGGTTCCAGCTCGTTCCATGTGGACTGCTTGGTTGGAGAGGGAGCTTTTGCTCAAGTCTATCAGGCTTCCATTCTGGATGCAAGTAACCCAAGAAACAATCAGAAAGTAATATTCAAGGTAAGTAGTGTTGATTCAGAATAGCTCTGCTGGAAAATTTTGGAGTCTTATAGTAATGATACCTACCCTGGGTGGATTCTGCTGAATTTTCTTATTTATAAATATGAAGTAAAGCATATTGGTCTGTCCTCAAAGCCTTGTTCAGATTGAATGCTGTGTTTGATTCATTCTACATGGGAAGTTATTTATCCTCTTGACTCAACTTGCCTCTTCATCTTTTCTTTATAAAGTAGTTACAAGTATCCCAAGGAGTAAGAATTACAGCCAGGCTATCTTTCTCAGCTGAACAAAGGCAGCTACTTGTGCAAGTGCTCTTAGTCCACAGCAAATGAAAACGGGTGTGGATTGATGATAAAATTGCTCTTGCTACTAGGTCTCACTGAAAGGGCCACTCTTTGTTCCAGATACACGCTAGCTTTCCACAGGCATTTTTGCACTTTGTGCTGCCAGCCTGTTTGGCAGCAGCTGACTATTACGTAGACTTTGCTGGGTGATACCTCTCTGGTGCGGTTTTATTAATAAACACGCTTGTCTTGATGGCGACTGTAGATTGAGCAGTTCCCTCTCTGCTCTGCCCTGTCTTCTTCCAGGCTGCTTCAGTGCAGGAATGAGCAACAGATGATAGCATGTGTTTACATCAGAACCGCTGCCAACGGGAAAGTCTGTGCAACTGCGAGGTCAGCTTAGTCCAAGAGGGTTGTACTAGGTCACGCATCCCTGCATCTGCTGCTGGCTGAGAGGGCACGTATGCAGTTACTACAGTCTGGCTGAAGCGATTGAGCTGACACACACACGCCCCTTAGCCTCTCCACATTAGATCTCTTTTCCTACGTTTGGAATCTTTTTGTGGATCTCTTCTGCAACATTTAATCTTTCAGCAAAAATCTTTTTAGTGTAACATCTTAACTGAGAGCTTTCTAGTATGGAAAGGTGACTTTCTAGTATGGAAAGGGGTTTTTTTGAGCATCAGGTATTCAATGTAGTGGGGGAAATAGCAGGGGAAGGAATCAGAAGGGTTTTCCTGTTTTGACTTCCGAAGCCTTCTCTCTTACACAAAATGTCTGTTGCCAGGAGAAACATCAATGTTGCAGAAAGACTGACATTTTAAATCACACAAAAGAGTGTATAAGCCAGAATGGAATTGTGGCGTGTAATTGAAGTCTTGGTTCAAGAGGATTATTCGTTGAGTGTATCGACCTGAGGTTAATTACTGTAGATATAAGTATTTTATTTGGTCAAGAGGAAAAATGCCTAGTCTGCCATTAAAAAAAAGAAAAAAAAAAAAAAACAACAAACAAAAAAAACCTCAACCTGAGAAGAACTTCTGCTTTAATGCCAATAGATTTTTTCCTAGTAAATCAACTTTTTGGTTACAGGTCCAGAAGCCTGCCAACCCTTGGGAGTTCTATATAGCAACACAACTGGTAGAAAGGCTCAATCCAAGTACACGCCATCTCTACATCCACTTTTATTCTGCTCATTTCTTTCAAAATGGAAGCATTTTGGTTGGTGAGCTCTACAACTATGGAACATTGCTAGTAAGTGTAATCAGCTTATGTTTTTGAACATCTATATTCTTTTTTAAGTCCTATTATATTACAATATTCAGATGTCTCCTCCACTCTCCACTTTATGGACCTTCATTGTGAACATATTCTGTGTTTATCAACATGGACCTGTAATCCATATCAAGTTGTTTCTGTGTAGCTGATGGTTCTTCGCTATCTTTTTGTTTACAGAATGCCATAAACATTTACAAAAAGCTTCCTGAAAAGGTGATGCCTCAAGCACTTGTAATCTACTTTGCTGTAAAAATTCTTTATATGGTGGAGGAGCTCCACAGCTGCAAAATCATTCATGGTGACATTAAACCTGACAATTTCATACTTGGAGAAAGGCAAGTATTTCCCTTTGCTACCTGAGGTGCCAGCATATCATGATATCATAGCCTTGATACTTATGTGATCACTTCTTGTCATCATCGTTGAAGGTTTCTGGACAATGATACGTGTGACATAGATGGTCTCTCTCATGGCTTGACGCTCATTGACTTGGGCCAGAGTATAGACATGAAACTCTTTCCTGAAGGAACAGCATTTACTGCAAAGTGTGAAACATCTGGATTTCAGTGTATTGAAATGCTGACGCAGAAACCGTGGAACTACCAGGTATGAGATTGCATAGACAGCCTGAACGTTTGGAGCTTACTGCATGCATCTGGCGTGAATAAATGGGGTATAGAAATATTAGACTTTTGCACTAGAGTTGTAGCTTCAGCTTGTTGCTTTAAAAACGCAATCCTGAGCCCTCTTCTTACAGAGCTTGCCCTGTTGGCTCCACAGGGTATTTTTCAGCTAATTTTCAGTGGTCTCAATACATTTTTAGTATGAAACTTGTTTATCCTTTGTTTAGACAGACTACTTTGGCATCGCAGCAACGGTCTACTGCATGCTCTTTGGTACCTACATGCAAGTGAAGAATGAAAACGGTATCTGGAAGCCTGAGGGAGCCTTCAGAAGGTTGGTGTCAAAAATCTTTTCAAAACCTTCCCTTGTCTAGAAAGATGCGTCATTAGTACCAGGTTTGTTTGAGGTTAGTTTCTGTCACAGCTTTCAGTGTTGCTTGCGTGCACTTCTTGATGCCCTAAAAACTGTGTTCACTGCACGGGAAATGCTTCACAGAATTCACTGACTTAAGCACAGGAAGCGTTTCAGCAGTGCAGGTGGGAAATTGCACGGCGTCCTCAGCTACCTGCTGCCTGCAAGGAGGAAACAACTAACGAGGAAAAATCCCACTGGTTCGCTAAGCAGCGTGCCACAGCGGAAGCTGCGTTGTGTTAGAGCGATGTCTGCAGTCGCTCCAGTCTCTAACTGGGGAGGGAGCGGGGTAAATAAGGGAAATAGTATTTTAACAGCGTGAATTTAGAAACTTATTGATGCGTTTTTGTTCCTTTGCAGGCTTGCCAACGCTGACGTATGGAAAGAGTTCTTTGAGAGCATGCTGAACATCCCCAATTGCCACAGCCTGCCTTCTCTAGGAGTTTTGCGCAGAAGGCTGAAGGACTTATTTTGCAAGTCATACGCAAAGGAAATAAAGTTCCTTCGGAACAGACTTGTTGTGTTGCTTATAGAACACAAACGGTCACGAAAATAAGCGTTTCGTTTGCACAGTTACTGAGGACTGGCATTTTATTCATGTGAAATCTTTTTGTAATAACTTGTTTTAAAAATAAATGTTCTTGAGGTTAACTTCAGGAATGATAACTTGCATCTTTCTATGCTTTTATGGAAAAAAATTACACTACAATTACTTGTTGATTTAACTTGTCCGGTTTGGGAGGCATGGGCATGCTGGAGACTGTAGCCAGTTGTCATAATATTGTGTATTTCTAAGGGGAAAAAAAGCTGGTGGGAAGTAGCGTACAGATGAAGTAATTGCTTTCAACCTCCCCTGGGATTTTTGAAAAAGCTCATTGCATCATCCACGTTGACGGGACCTTGGGAAGTCAGCTGCGCTGACCTGAAAGCAAGGTCAGTGCTGAGTTCAGGCTCCCAAAATACGAAGAATGCTGAAGAGAGCCTTTGGGGAGGAGCGAGTCGTTGGAAACGGGAATGTAATTCCAGACTGAGACCCTACCATCGTGGAAGACTCCAGCATCTCTTCTAAGAGAAGTGAAGACAGCAAGTGGAAGTGAAATAGCATGTAACGTGGGCTACGAGAGCGTGAACTCGTGTAGCTTTTCTACACCTGATCAGGGAAAAACCCGAGGTCGGTATGTATAAGGCGGACAAGTTTTCTGTAGGTCTTTCTCCCAGAAAAGCCACTGCAGATAATTAATGAATAGGAGGAAATGCTGTTTTAAGTCGGTGACGAGACAAATGCGCAGATGAGCTGGTATTGCAATTCTTTGAGGTTTGGGGCTCCGACATTCACAGCCCTCCTGCTCTACCCTTTCTCTCGGGAGCTTCTAGGTTGAAAGAAACAGATTCGCAGATCAGATTTAGATTAGATAGGACTGAAATCACACTTGCCCCTTTTGTTAAAGTCACTTCTGACCAGCCACAACACAATTGTTAGAGGGGGGAAACCAAGAGGCAAATATCTCTCCTTACTGGAATTTAAAGGGTTATTTTCTGTCTGTAATGAGGTTTTGTTTTCCCTTACTGTGGCAGAATGTTGTGGAAATACTCTGGGAAAAGGCCGGGAAAGCGCTCCTTTAAAAGTGCCCCTATCCTTTATCTATTTTTTAAGTGTCTCTTAATTACAGTGGCCATCCACCGATGCAGTGAATCGTTGCTGCCTACACAAGTCACTCGAGTTTGCATGAGGTTGGTTTGACTTTATAGCTATTTTGTCAAATGTCGAAATAACTTGAGTGACCTGAATTACACAAACTCCAAAGAAATCTAGCGGGCACCTTGAACACGTCAGCTCCACGGCGGCATCTGCGCTGGGCTGTCTTCCTTGACTTGGGAGCAAAGGCTGTGCTCTTGGATGATCCCAGCACCGAAGTGCTTCTCTCCCTGAGGACCTTCTTCCCATCCGTGGATAAAACGGGGAGCCGTAACCAGGAGTTATGGGACCTGGAGTAATTTGTAAAGAAGAAAACGTATGGGGGAGAGGAGAGCCGGCAGCGCTGCACAGGGAAATTGGTGCTCAGCCTGTGTGCGGCGTGCAAAAATACAGCATTTGGACTTTGTCAGCCTGGCTTTACTGCCTGCACATCCTCCTTGCTCAAACTGTGTACGAGTGACGTGCGGGCTTAATCTATTGAGAAGCTGGAGAGCACTCTCGCAGCGGCACGCTTCAGAGGGGCTCTGGAGGAGTTCACCGCAGCCTGTGGGATGCAGTTATCCTGATGCTGCTCACCGTCGCGTTGGTGCAGTGCCCTGGTTTATAATCCCACGGAACGGATAGAAAAAAGGATGTTTTATCGGCAGAGCCCCGCGGGGGGAGGTGAGGGCATTAATTTTATTTGTGCATCTATCCACAGGAGGGAGACAAACAACAGACTTTCATAAATCTCCCTGCCTCCCACTCTATTTCAGGGGTATTTTTCCTCTGCTTAAATTGTTCCACTTTACAACCATCCAGGGGTTGGGTAGGTGAGCTAAGCGCAGGCCGGCCGGTACAGCCCTGGATGCTGAGGAAGGGCAGGGATGCCTGTCCACCTGCCTGCAGTTTCGGGACCCCCGGCAGCACTGCTCCTTCCTTCCTTTGGGAAAACCTTTTCCATGTCACACAGCAACGTGGGATGTTTCTTTCCAGCAGCAGGGAGCATCTCCCTGCAGCTGGGGCTCCTCTGCCTGCCTTTATGGCAAATAACTCTTGGCTTACCCTTTAATGCAGCCTTCTTTGCCTCTTGTGGCATATGGAAAAGCCTTTGGGTTTGATACGAAGCAGCTGGTTAACAAGTCAGCTGTAAGCACGTTGCACCGTGAGGCAGATCAGCTGGAGAAACCTCCTTGTAGCTGGTGGAAATATAATGCAGCTGGGGCTCCTCTGCCTGCCTTTATGGCAAATAACTCTTGGCTTACCCTTTAATGCAGCCTTCTTTGCCTCTTGTGGCATATGGAAAAGCCTTTGGGTTTGATACGAAGCAGCTGGTTAACAAGTCAGCTGTAAGCACGTTGCACCGTGAGGCAGATCAGCTGGAGAAACCTCCTTGTAGCTGGTGGAAATATAAACATTCTAT
>NW_009198159.1:0-40832 GCF_000690835.1 Fulmarus glacialis
ATAATAATAATAATAATAATAATAGTAGATGCAGCAAATTTGAAAATCATAAGTCTTTCTCAATAGAAAAACCTACTTTAGGAATCAAAAAGGAATTGTTTATATTTGGATTTTCATTACATAAAAGACTTCCCATTTTAGCTTCTTTATAGTATAAAAATAGCACCAGGGTTAAAACTAAAATCTAAATCTGTTCTATTATGTTTGTATTAACAACAGTTCTAATTTCAGGCTGCCTTTTTCCTGAGCTACATTTTTCTATATTTCCTTTTGAGAGTTGTCCAAGATCATAGCCTTGAATCCAAAACTTTTACTGTTTTCTTGTAGGTCCAGTTCAAATCCCAGGATCAAATTATTTCCTGGAATTTAAGTGTCTCTACAATAGATGAAATACAGATTTAAGAAAAAAAGCAGATTATTTAACACATGCATTTCTTTTAAAAATAAACAAATTTTAAAAGTAAATCTGAAATATTAGCAACATATTAAGGCATAAATTTAATATCAGCTATTTTAAATTTTATATAAATTATTTACATACTTTTCAAATAACGCATCTTTGCTGCTGATATTGTAAAGAAAGTCAAGCAAGTGGCCTGAAGGAAGTTATTCTTCCAGAAGCTGCACAGTTAAATGAGTAAATGAGCTCTGCTTTGGGTAGTAACTGTTTCTTCTGTAGGAACACAGAAAAAAGAAAACTCAGTGTATTTGAGTTTCAGTATATCTGTGTTCAATGAGCAGGTCATTCAACATGGAGAAACCAGCTAGGAGTTGAAAAAGCAAGACAGTTTGTTTTCTTCTTCCAATTTGTACGTACAAAGGAGGTGTGAGAGGCTGAGTCCCGTCAGCTCCAGAACTGTGGCAGATACATTGACAAGAAACAAGTGCTTCAGTTTACTGCCCTTCATTCATCAATTCACTGTAATTGTCCAACATGCTTGGGTAAACTTACCGCTTTTCTTTCGGATACGTCTGAAGTATTTAAAGACAGCTTTTAACTAATAATTTCAAGCTACTGTTTTTTTGATTTTTAACTTAAATTTCAGGTTCTTATTCAAAAGCAGTTTCACAGAAACCGGAAAGGAAATCAGCCACCCTGTAAATAATATATGCTTGTCACCATTTCTAACATAATAAAAATAGAAAACCTGATAATTTGAATGAATGCCTACTGAGTTACAGAATGGCTTAAACATTTATCTATAAAGGCGTCTCTCCGAGAGCAGACAGAACATGCAAAATAAATCCAACAGATAAAAATCAACATTTACTAAGAAAGTATTTTAAAAGTACAAATGCAAATAGCTTTTCTTTAAATCTAATGTTTCTAAATGTTGGTATAGATCATGACTTTTAATCATAATTCAAATAACTTAAATCAATTCCCCCCAATATTTCCCTTTACCCCGAAGCAAACACGGCAGCTCTTGAAAAGACAGTTAAAATACTGCTACAGCACACCACAAGTGGCAAAGCTCCGTGCTGTGGTATGAGGGGAAGATGCGTGGAATTTTGTAACTTATTCATATTTCTCTTTAACTAAGAAGTAGAGAATACAGTGCGATAAATGTCATTTTCCTTCGCAGCCACGAGAGGGGAGCCTTTTCCTTCTGTAACTCAGGGAAAGCCTGTTAATAAGCTCCTCGCCACATGGAAACCATTGCAAGAGGGAAAGTCAGCTCCTTTGATTTAGCAGAAAAGTTTGGCGTCATTTTCAAAGCCAATAAATACATACATACAGTCAATTAAAAAGCAACCAGCCAACTTATAACCGCACTAATTATTTATATATGCATGTTGAAGACTCATTGTTCTAGGGCTTTTACATGAAAAATTAATTTATATAGAAGTCTGCAGTGCTTTTCCTCCCTCGTGTGAGAGCGTGTGTAAAACCCGCGCTGTTATTCAGCTCATTATGGTCACTGGGGGAATCCATGGGCTTCTGCTGAAAGGCCAAATAATTTGAAGTCAAATCTTCAGTGACAAAGGACGGGCTTGCTGTAGGCTCGGAGCTCATTAATTGTAGGCTCAAATGTCATGCCTGCTATTAAACCTCAGCAGTTTATTGTGCATGTTCTCCTTCTTTTACGTGGACAGGTTAATTATTTGGTGAGTGAGGCTTGCACTTACCTACAGGAATGAGCAGGTTTTTCTATCTTGTTGAGTGTTAATAAGTCGGGGCTGGATCCGTACCCACCAGGGTCACCTAAATCTTTCCGTTGACCGCAGAGAGCTTGGACCTCAGCTGACCACCGCTGCGGCGGGGCTCCCAGACGCTAAGCCCCAGCATCACCGGAGGAGGCACCGTGGCCTTTCCCGGCAGCGTTAGCTGGCAAATTCTGTGCCCGTCCTGGAGCCCATGAAGGTGCTGGGGTGGCCCTTTGGAGAGAAGATGGGTGGCAAAGGAAGACTGATGTCCAGCTAAAACCAGCACAGGCTCAAACCCAAAACACATGGTTCAGGTCAGAGGGAGCCTTGCAAGGCTGGGAACCAGAAACAGGAATGTTACTCTGCTATCATCTGCAAACTCACCTTTTTTTAAAAAAAAAAAAACATCCGCTCATTGTAGGAAGCCTCAGGTAATTCCTGCCGAGCTTCATCAGCAGTCAGCGCAGGCTGGCTGTGCGAGCCTTCCCAGCTGAGGGCCGATACCCTCATCTAGAGGGAGATGAACGAGGATTAGATGGTGACTACCGGCTGCCCAGGAGAATGTGAAACTAAGGCCTAAGATGAGAGATGAAAGATGCTCCAAGGCGTGAATATAAAACATTAAACATTAAAGAAGGAAGGAAAGTGTGAGCTATATTGTTTTTCTAATTCAGTAAACAGACTGGAACTCAGATATGTCTTTATTTTCTGAATAGAAGACCCAGCTTGACATTCACATTCCCAAAATCATGCCTGTATCTCTGAACAAGCCTAAGCTCGGTCCCTCAGGATGAAGAGCAGCAGAAGTCTGACCCTGCGCTGGCTACTAGTCACACTGCAAACGCGTTCCTTCCCAGCTACAAAAGAGCAGTCTATTCTCCCTGAAAACTGAAACCCTCAAATCAAATCAAGCGCTACTTGAGCAGGCTCCCAGGAGGCAGAGGCAGCAGTAGGGGCTGGCAGGTACTGCCCTGCTCCTCGGCTGAGAGCTGCCAACGGTCCTTGGGAAGCACTTGAAGCTCTACACCATCCCCAAGAGTTGGGTCAAGGGTGGGACAATCTGCCTCCCGCTGTTTGTGCGCCTTATGTCCCCCGTGGAGCCAGGCAGAGGTTAACGTGGCAGAGCGAGGGACCGTTATCCTCTCGAAAGGTCTAGGGAGGCTCCGGGCTTCAGGCATGAATTTGCTGCCTCTGGTTGTGTCGGGGCTGAATTTCGCCTGTAGTGCTTTCACTACAGCTGTAATCCTGTAATGGGATTATCTGCTGGCTGTTCAAGAGCTCTAGTGCGAGTACCTGGATATTGTATTCCTTTGTTCTACTTACAATTCAACCTCTCGATTTTAAGGACAGCTTTTCTCTCTCCTCCCACTTCCCCCCTCCCTCCCAAAGCTGCGGAGTCAGAGAGCAGTTATGTTACCATAACGTTTGATAAGCTCAGTAAAAAAATCAGAGAACACGTAGTACCAGAAAGGACACAATGGGATTTTCATCTATCGCTCTGCCTCTGTACGAGGCTATTATCTATAGAGCACCGATCTAGCACTACTAGACATCTCCACAACAATCTGAATCAAGCTGTGACAGGTTTCAGGTGATACTGCCTCCACCATGACTATATCTCATCCAAAGCCCATTACCTTTTAATATACAGTGCTGGTTGCTAGAAGGACCAAGGTAAGGCATGGCTGGCTGTCAGTGGTGAAATATCCGAGACCTCTAGTTTTCGCTGTCTGAAATTTCAAGAGCATAAATTATCTGAAGTAGTTTAAGCAGTCTTTAGAAAGCCAGCTCCTAGCAAAAGCCGACTCAGCAGCCGTTTTGACAGCTTTCCAAGCTCTCATTGGGAACCCCATTGTCTTCTTACCGCAACATCATTTTTATATGGCAAATGGGCGTAGGACATCATTCTGGCTGTGCACTGCACACGTACAGCCCTTTGTGCAGTACAAACCGTAAGCCTGCGGATGAAGAAACAAGCCTTGATTGCTGGGTTGTCAGAATTCAGGGATTAAAGCTTACCCAAAGGAAGGAATATTTTTTATTTTCAATGTACTTTGTTTTCAGAGAAGAAACTGCATATAACAAAAAAACCTTCACTTGAAACAGGTCCATAGAAGAGAAAAATAACTGAGATCATGTTCTTTATTTATCGCCAGAAAGGGATGAGGTTTTAAAGCTGTTTTGTTCTCTACAGCTGCTATCAATTCTGACCTTCCCATATAACTCATCAGCAGTCTCTGATTCAGACTCTTACTTCTCCTTCTTTAAATAAAGGGAAAGAAGTAATGAATTTTAACAGACATCTTTATGCCTCAGAGTTTCTCACAAGTCTGAGTTAAAGTAGCACTGAGAAAAAACAAAGAGCTTCAAATAGTTTGAAAAAAGTTCTCATCCTCACCGTGGATCAGCCTTTATTTGCACAGTATTTCTTGCTTCATCATCCTACCAGTTCTCCAGTCATCTAGGTAGAAAGGACCTGATATAAAAAAAACACACAAAAAAAGGAATTTAACAAGTTAAAATGTTTGAGACTTCTTTAAACAAGTATCATAGAGTAGTAATGAAGTAAAAAAATCAAAACAGTTCACACACTTCACCCATGCGGAGTCCACCCCACCAAGAGAAATATTTGCTGGGAATGACTGAACCTCTTTGTTCCTGGTTTTATAAATGGCATTTTTTCTTTACCATGGTACCCCCTATTTCCTACGACCTCACATATGAGATAAGCGAGGAGTGACCCAGCTCCAGACAAACTCAAATGGAAAGAACAGTTTTGAGTACAAACGCGCTGGTCACACACTGATTTACTTCTGAGAACCAGGTCCCCTTTCAGAGGCGTGAGAGCGCTTGAGTTAGAAGTGTAACTTTATTTGACTTCAATTACGGAAACCTTGGCCCTAAGACTTTGCCCACCTCGCGATGCTGCACATTGATGACGACCAGATTTCAGTTGCTCTCCTGCAGCAGCTCTCTCCCCCCATGGCAATGCTTCTGAGCATCTCCCTTAATGAGTTACTTGGGTGAAAACAAGTTCAAGCTGTTGCCTAGTGAGAGGAGGTTAATCTGCTGTTAGATATCGATCCTGCTGCATAATTAGTGACTGCCTCTTGATGATATAAATAGTATTATTAATTCCACTGATATTAATACTGCCACTAACATTATAAGGTTTCATTATGGATACAAATTGAGTTTGCTGCAGGATCACAAGTCATTAACAGAAGGAATTTGCAAATCAATCTTCTCTGCTTCCCTAAGCAGGACGCAGACATGGGCACAGAAATGTACACTACAGTGGTTTTTTAAAATTTTCAGTCCATCATCACTTTCTTTCCCTGGACAAAGGCTCCAGGCAGACCAAGAGTGAGATGTTGTGCCCCACCATCACTTGTAAGAGGCTGTGACTTGTCTCTGTTTTGAAATAAGTGAGGGAAGGGTGCACTCAACACAAAGTATAAGACATTAGGAAAAATCAGAGTGCCAAATACCCAGTAGCTGTTTCCATGCATCGCTAACATGAGATTCTATTTAATTTGCCTTCAAGACACTTGTTGGTCCTATTTATTTGAGCAGACAAACAGGCCAGCAGCTGGTGTGGCAGAATCTCCCTAATTCACCTCCTTCTCTTTGTCCATTTCCATATATTTAAATTCCTCTAATAAGTTGGACAGATGCTGGAAAACTGTATGCCTGTCTTTCCTACCCAAGCAAAGCAATCTCACAGCTTCAGTTTGCATATATACCCAAAAGCAAAGCTGCCTCTCTTCTCCTCTTTGGTCATCTCAAGAAAAAAAATCCCATTAAGATTACTGGTTTGTTACATTTACTGTCAGGTCAGAAATTCCTGCTTCTAACAATATTTCACTGTATTTACCAGTTTCTGCCTGCAGCTCTAACTGGAACCAGGCACAAAACAAACTCTTTGGCACTTGCCGAGATTGGTGGGGTGGGAGAAGCTGCCCACCCTCGGCGAGAAACAAAGGAAATCTCATTAATACCCATGTCTGCAGGGAGGCTGGGGTTCTGTTTCTTTGGATTTAGTCATTCATCTGTTTTTATTACTTTCATTAATATTGTCATCCGTGCTTCTGCTACTTTATACTTTACCAAAATAATTAATGCTAAAGATTAAAATGCAGCTGCCTAAAACATCTTACTAGGATTCAAGGTGAGAAAAAAGATTCTAGAAATAAAGTTTTATGAAAGAACCAGTTCTGAAAGAACTGGTCGAGCAACATTCTTAGATGTCAGAAGTGAGCTGATCTTCAAAAAGGACTGTGATCTCCAGAATTTCTCATTTGTGAGGCAGATTAGAGAAAACAAAGAAAAAACAGCAGATCTCTCTTTCTGCTTAAAAACTGTTTAAATAATATCCGTACTTGGACAGTATTTTATCTGGGAACATAAAAACACAAAGGACCCCAGACCAGCATGCAATCAATGGATTGCTTTGCCTTCTGCCTAGGAATAACAGACGCCCAAAGCGAAATCCCCGGGGCCCGGCACGGCTGAGCCAGCTGGAAATTGCAGATGGAGCTTCCAGCCCCAGGTTGCCGCTGGCTGGCAGCCCGGCTGGGATTAATCAGAGGCTATCACCAACCCTTCGCTGCTCGGTGACTCAGGGGTTGGTGTAAGCACAGGCATTTGAATTCATGTAGCTCATAAAATGAAGTTGTGCCTCTAATTACCATTTGCAAGCATGCGTTTTGTCATAGACCGTTAGGAAGTTGTAGATCTCAATGCAATGAATGTTAAGGCAATATTTTGGGGCTTTCGAAACCTCATAAAAACAAGGGTTTATAATCAAACAATATCAAAATTCCAACCTTCAGAGATGAAAAATTGTGAGATGGGTGGTTAAATAAGGAGAAACCCATATACCGCACTTAAAAACCAGTGGTGCCTAGGAAGAACCAAAGGAGAATTTGTGAGGCAGTTCTACTGGAAGAATTCACCGTACATTTGAACAGTTAATGAAACATTACAACCATGAGTTGCTCGAGGTGGTGGGGGAAAGAAGAAGAATAAAAACAAAAATGCTGGGGGGAGTGCTAAATGCATAAATGGGCATATTTATACCTATTTCCAGTCTTTTCATATTTCTGAGTTAATTCGGTCTTCATTAAAAAAAATAATACCAGCCTCAGAGAGAGCTGCAGATGCATGGGGGATTTCAGGCCACGGCACAGAGTAGGTGGGTATTGCTGGGGTGGTGTCAGGCTGCGACACCGCCGGAGGAAGGGAGCAGGGGGACTGTCCCACCGAGGGCTCTGCCTGCGTCCTGCCCTGCCCTCCCGTCCCCGTGCTCCCCTTGGACAGTGAAACTGCTGCATAGAAAACACATTATTATCACCTTTTTCACCCACAGGACTGTGCTGCACAGCCTGCTGTCTGAAGCACTAACTAATCGGAAAACCACCAGCCACAGAAATTAGCTGTTGCCTTTTCTTGCTGCCTTTTCAAGAGTTCGCATGAAGGCAAGCGTTCCTGGGATGAAAGGGAGGCGGCTTTATTTTAGCTCACTAAGAAAGCAGGGGTGCAGCGAAGCTGTGCGCAGCAGGCTGCAGGTGCCCCCATCCTGCATGCCTAATGCACAGCAGCAAGACAGGCACTGGCATCATGAAAGATATTTTCTGTACTAATGACCTGGTGCAATCTGGTAGGAAAAATAGGAAAAAAAACAAAAACAGAGGAGGGAAACAAAATAGGGTATTGAAAAAACTGTCAGAAACACCTGAATTTGATCAGTTATCTATGTAGGTTAAATTAATACTGTAAAAATGATCTTTTGCTTACAGGACACTAATTCCATGCTATGGATCTCATCCAAAGGCTCACAAGCCATGCTCTTGAAGTTAACAGAAGATGTGATATTTATCTATAAAGAGAGAATTTAGACCTATCACATTAATGCTTTGGTATAAGTAATTGCGTAGTCTCTCTCTAATCGTGTCTCAAAATGAGCAACAGTTTTTACTAGTCATACACATGAGTCAGTACAAATGTATGTATAGGGGCATTTTGAATTGTAAAACAGCTGAGCTGGATGACAGCATTGTAGAGTCACAAACTAAGTAATTAAAAAAAAAAAAAAAAGAAAGCAAAGATCAGAATTATGATCTTTGCAGCTTTAATTTAACACCTTATACCCCGAAATTACAATATTCCCATCCAGAGTCAAACAAGAGGTCTGTGGCATAGCCAGGCACAACGTCCAACTAGACCTGTTTTCTTTTTCCAGCTTTTTTTCTCTAAACACAAGAGAAAGCCCTTTGAGCTCCCTTGAGTTACGCACCCACCCTCAGGCACACAAGTCACCGCAGGGTGGGAATCCAGCACCCACAGATCTGCTGTCACCTCTAGCGTGGCACCTTCCCTGGACATGATCCAGAGCACGTGGTGCCCTGGCCAGGCTGAACGCAGGAGTTCCTCCTTAGCCATCCCCAAAACTACATCGAAATACCCCAAGACAGTTTGTATTCCAAACATAAGACAGCTGGCAGTCTTTGGCTTCGAAACAGCCTTGTGTTTGCTAGGATTTTACCTCAAGCTAATCAGTTAATTGGAGTTAAGTACTCTGAGATGTTACACATCCCTCTTCTCCTAATGAAGAGGCCACCGCCGCCAGCCGGGCTCCGCACACAGTCCACTCACGGTTCCCTGCCCCTCCGACGTGCTCAGAATTATAAGCTAAGGAAATCGAGAGGACTGCAATTGAATCCAGAGGGTTTTCCAACCCGAATATTCAAGCACTGCAAAGCCTTTGGATGCATGGGGCTAGGGAATTGTAAAACTGTATTACTGAACCGAATCTTGGAGGTTTTATCCCGTTTGGTGCCTCTTGCCTATGAGCTGGAGCTTGGCAAGAGCGTGCAGCAAGTCGCCAAGGTTTTTTTCATTTCAGCAGAACCTCGCAGAGCAGGCATTCGCGTGGAAAAGGACTTTGGGTCCAAGTGGCTGTTGGCAATAACTGATCAATAGATCACTCAAATGATCACGCTGGCATGTAATTATTAATAATAAAAAATAATGCCATCTCACTGCTCATATATGAGGCTTTTCATCCACAGTTTAAACAACTCCATGCATGATTATTACTAACATTTTCAAGGAGTAGGAAAATTTTACTGCGAGGTGAAATAATTTGCCCACCTCGTTGTCAGCAGCAGAGCTAACGGCAAAGCCCCAGACTGGCATTACTAAACCATGTGTCCTCCTTTTTAGGTTATACCTCTAACCATGATTATCCCTCTGTGTAGACACACCTGAGCTGCCTGTCGCTGTCTCCTAGGAGTGTTTTTCCTCCTCTTCCTGCCTTTTTATCTTTTCCCTCTTGCTGACGCCCAGCTGAAGCAACCCGCGTGAGCCCAGACCTGCCCATCGGATGCAGACGCTCGACCGGCTGATGCTCCCCCGGAGCCCTTCGCCCAGGGCTCGGCAGAGCGCGATGGGGACAGGACTGGCAGTGACGGGCACCGGGGACTGTCACCTCTTCCACTGGCGAGTCAGGCTCCAAAAGAGGACATGTCTATCTGCCGTGGGAGCCTCTGTTCTCAGACCTTCAGTATCACGTTTTATAAATATTTTAAGCAGTGAGATTGTTACCGTACAGTGCACTTAAAGGCATTCAGAAGCTGTCAAGAGATTTCCTTCCCCTGACTGCCTCTTCTCAGCCTTGACTGTGATCTATGTCTTTCAGGAGATTTTCAGCCACTTTGATTAAGTACTTACACTATCCATTTCTGCAGCAGAACTGAGTCCTTGGCTAATATTTTGCCTGTCAATTTTGCCTCCCTTTTTTTTTTTCTATAAAAATTATGATTTTTTTTTTCATTGATTTACCTCATATCGTATTTTCAGTTTTCTTTCCCACTGTTCTTTTAACAGCATTATTGGTTCAAATGGATGCAATAAATCCTTTTCAAAAGAAAATGGTTCCTGTTTAAGATCAAGTCAGAATACTGAGCCAAGTTAATTGTCTTAAAAGCTGTGGTTAGGATCACTGGACAAAAGTCTTTTTATTGGTCAGATTCTGATCACAGATTTAATGAGACTTGCATGGTATGAGACAGGACAAATTCGGCCTTTAACATTTACAGTTCTGCAATAAATCTTAGCAATTAGTATTTAAATAGCAGTAGCAATATGCACACTATTACTTACTGTGAAACCTTCAGGTACCCTCAAACCTTTAACATAGAGTAGTTTTCCTATAAAAATCTTTTTGTAACCTTGAAGAACTGGATAAAAACATAAATAAAATACTTAAAATACCTTTCTGTGGAGAACACCAATGTTGTTTATTCCAAGCCATCCCATGTCTGAAACCCTGAAAGCTGATGTCCATGTGTTTTAGAGTTCTATAATTTCCATATATATTTGAATTTTATATACAGGCTACATTAGATTGCCAATATTGAGCCCTGTGATGATAGGGATACAAGATGAACCCGTTATAGCAAAAAAGCCAGAAAAGAGTCTATCCTGCCTCTATAACTAACTCATTTAGAACAAGCAATATCCACGGCAATGATGCAGGAAGCATTGCTGGTAGCGAAAGAGAGAATAATCTGAGAAAGATAAACAATTTCCAAAACATCCTGCTTTGTTGGGAAGCAAACCCATTCAGAGCTCAGAAACAGTGGTTCTAGGCAACTTCTGGGCAACAAATGCAACCTGTAAACCAGGGGAACTGCAAATGAGCCCACTCACAAAAGGGCCAGAGTGTTTTATTAACGAATGCCAGGACAGATCCTCATTTTCCCTCTGACAGTCCTCAAGGGAAAGTCTTCTAGAGAGGCAAAGTCAGGGTTCAAAAAAAAATGTTTTTGGGAACATACTCACTGGAGAAACTCATTAAACCTGCAAAAATTGCTAGCACAGTCTCTGTCAAATGGTTAAAGTAGCACTTCCTTCACTGAATACCTCTTCAAGCACAAAACAACTTAAATCTACACCTCTCATCCCACATCAGGCTTACGCTGCATTAATTCACTGATATTACTCCCAAACTTAGAATTAGGACCCTTGACCTCCTGTGCAGTTTAAACACTAACCTACATACCAAGTTTTACCTGGACTTACCCCAAACTAGAAAAACAATACCTTTTTTTTGGTAGCACATTCAACAACATGTTTTTTTTCTGTCTGATTTTCTCTATTTATCTATGTAAGTATAAGGTCTTATTATGTTGTTTATAAAGATTAATGACAGTAAAGATACTCCAAAGATATTTTCACTTCTTACCTCATTGTGCCCAAATACATCCAAGTTAGGCATGTACTTAAAATATTGAACACAGGGATCCACTGAAGCCAACAAACCTACCTGCATGTGTAATGAGAGGCATAGGATAAATCCTTTGCTGAAATAGGACTGTTTGTTGGGGGTTTTTAACAATGAAAAAGTTATAGCTTGCCATTCACCCTCTTCTAGATTGCCATAACTCATTCCGTGGCTCAATTTTTATTCTGGTTCCCCATGTCCTTGTCAGGAGGTGCCGTCGTGCAGCCTCAGAAAACAGGGCACGAAAAGCAATAGGCAACAGCAAAGAGCAGTACACGCTATAAGGAGGAAGCTGGTATTGATCGTTAATGCATCGGCAAGACACAAAGGGCCAACAATTTGTGGTTCAGTGAAAGTGTTCGTTCCTTTCACTTTTATTCCCTGTGAGCATCTTCCTTTCCCCTCCTCCACTTCCTCCCGCTACTCACTGTTAAGGCTTTCAGAGCCATAAACTCAGTGGTATGTGTTTGAACCCATCATTTATACAGGGTGATAAATTGGAGCATCATCATTTGCAGATGCAAAAGTTCACCCACAGAAATGCAGGCTGGGATTCGATATTTGATCCCGCTGTGCAGAACTTTGCCTAATTTCTACTTTATATTGTACATTACTTGAAGTTACTTAGATGATGAATCAGCTCCCCTCAGCCTTTAGATGTAGACTTTTACGGGTCAATGAGTGACTGTCTTCAGAGAGCCTAAGACAATTCATTTCTTTACTGCAATGTGCCTTAGCATGGATAGGAATGTGCAACTCTGAAAAGTAGATGGGAGCTGGAAATCGGAACCACACAGCTCTATTTCGATGAGAAGCTGAAATATTTTCTTTCAAATGTGGGTATTTAGTTATTTTGTTCTTTGCTACAAAGCAATAAACACATTCTTTTCACAGCCTGAGGGTGGGTAACTGCCAAACACCAAAGGTCAGGTTTTGACACAAAGCTGGATTGATGCTAAAGATCTCTAAGGGTCAGGAAAAACAGTGCAAGCTGAATCCTATAAAACCTGTTGGCGTCTCTTTTTAGCTTCCCTCTTAAAATAAAACATATATTTTACTAACAAAGCTACGGTTTTACTCTATTTGGAAACGAGTGGTATACTAGTAGGAGAGCAAGCGTTTCCCTTCACTCTCAGGCAGCAGCACCCCCAAGCCAGGCACAGCCCCAGCCCAGGTTCACTGCTGGCAGGAGCGTTGTTACACGAAACAGAGCAAACACAGCTCTGTTACAAGAAACAGGCTGAGCAGGGAGTCATAGAGATGGAAAAAAAAACAACTGGGTTTGACTTGTAAACTGAATAAATTTGATACAGAAGTGGTAGCTGAAGAATAAGAGACAGAAGCCTAGGGTTGGTGCTTTCACACTCTGTGTTTTGACCGTAAGAAGCTTTTTTATAAATAGGTTTTAGAAGTTTTATGATTATCTGAAACTTTGAGAATGAGATCTGAAGGAAAATCACTCAGAATTGCAATAAAAACTCTCAGGCCTGGACTTGTACTATGTGGTTCCAATGCCAAGACAGATACGAGATGTTATTATAAAACTAAGATTTTCAAACTTTTCCTGTGGTTTCATGGGATCATCCGAAGATATCTGGGAAGGCAGGAAGACCACATTTTACTCCGTGCTAACGCTCCTGTACCCAGAGAGACACCCCTCAGCTCTGCCACCGAGAGGAACGCAGAGCTGTTTGTCTGCCACTCGCTTATAAAACACTCAGTATTTTTAGAAATCTCACTCACAAAAAATGCTGCTCCTCAACTTGTGAGATACCAAAAGATATCAGCGGCTGGAAGCTGCCCAGAAGGAAAGGAGGAACTGGCTTTCCTAATTCAAAGAAAAAGCTTCTTAACAATCGCATTCCAGTACAGACCAAAAGCCACTGATAAAGCAGATCACATCAAATCGCTGACTTTAAGGTTATGCCTGCAGGGAGCACAACATGCTGACTTTGGGCTGAAAATACCAATACTTCTTTTTTTTTTTAATCTGAAGGAGACAGAGAGTAAAGGGTGTTTTGAGAAAACATCTTCCTATGCACTGGCAATTTAATTCCCTGACATGCAGATGTAGGGAGGGATGGGAAGGGTTAGGTACAGGGAGATCTTTATTGTTTCCTAGTCCTGGTTCCACGCCCACCCCAGGGCGGCTGAATTACAAAATCTCCCATTTGTTATAAATTTCAACCTCCTGTTTTTTCTGTCACTTTCTGTAGCGCATAGAAGCATTTTAATGTGTGCAATCCTTAAATGTCAGTATAATGGAAAGCAGATGAGTCTTTTATGACAGCAATTTTTCACTCGCTTTTCTTGCTAAAACTATGCAGCGGGAATAAAAAAAGATTTAGACGGTGAAAATTGTGGTTTAAATCAGACACCACACTAATTCTCCTTGCTTTAGCCCTGTGAGGCACACAAGCCTATTAAGGCATCGGCCTCCTTTCAGATTGCTCTGATGCAAACAAAACTTATGAAGTTGAATAAGAATTCCTCGTTAGGGTTGCCCAACCTTTCTGCTAGTCAAGCTTTGTTATGAACTTAATTATGGGGTGCTGCTACATGCTACAGCACTCCTGGGCACTGCACAGGACACTTCAGAAGAGTGACAGTGCATGAACAGACAGTAGTGCATTGCAGGGTATAACAGTGCGAAGGAAAAGCAATTTTTATCCTGTTCCTCCTCCTACCTTGCTTCCAAAATTTTGTACATGGCGCTTACGCAGCCTGTGGAAGGAGCCAAAGATTTAATGAGCATTTGAAAATAAAATAATTTGTAGATGTGCCTGTTCTGATGCCTCTGTTTGCAGAGAGCCAAAAAAAGATATGTTTCTGTATGCAGATGAAACTGAACCACTCTACATTTATTCAAAAATCTCTTCAGAAAGTACAAGAAATGGCAACTGAGCCAGATACCACCATGTTTAGGAAGGTCACTGTCTAAGGATATATTCTTGTTATATGTGCAAATGGATGAAGATATTTGAAATTATGAGGAGAGTATAAAACAGCATTTAAAAGGTGGACTAAAATTATTGCAAGTATATAACAAAAATAAATTAGATGATCCCTTGTCCAAATATACTATTTAAGAAGGTAAGCTAACGATCTTTCTTTGAAAATAAATCAAATCACTTCATTTTAGAGTACTGTAATTCTTTAGTTTGTGTTAAGTTTTGTTATTTAATGTTTTTCGCTGAGAAAAAAAGCTGTAATCCACCACAGAGAAATTTAAATAAGTCCCTTCTTCAAGGACATGCGAAACTTGTTCTGTGTGAAAAAGTAAAAAACAAAACAAAACAAAAAAAAAACCCCTCACACAAACAAACCCACTTTCTTATGTGCATGCAGCAGAAATCCCAGTTTGCATACATGTCTGCTTGAAACTTTGTAGTATGTAAAAACTTATCTCAAACTGTCAAATGGCATCTGGACATCCAGTGTGAAGGCTTGCAATATCTGAACCTCTGTATATCATCTACCTACTGCATAAGTAGATGAAACATATATTTTCTTTCCACCCTTTTGAAAACTTTGTTTCAAACATTTAGGTACTTTATCACACTGGTATTCAAGTGTATCGTAGTAAAGCCTTAAGGTACTTTTCATGTCGGGCTGGAGGCAGCCCAGAGCTCTAACTTTAAAGCAAACATATAAGTAATACAATTAAAAGCAAAAAAAAAAAAAAAAAAAAAAACACCCCACAACCCAAAAAAAAAGTAAAAACCCAAAAAGAAAAAAAAAAAAAAAAAAACAAACAACCCACAACCCTACAGAAACGTATAAAGCCTGATATTGCCAGTTTAGCTCTCATCACAGCAAAACACAAGATAACCTTCTCAGTAGGCCAGATGCTGACTTGTGAGCATCATCTGAGATGCTTTTCTTCTGGCTGGACTAAGGACCCACTCTTCTGGTGGATGCGGGAACGACCGCCTGCGGTGAGAGCCCCTGGGGAGAGACTTTCAGCTGAGCCTTTCTCACATCCAAAGACGTCTCTAGCTCATCGCAAGAGGTAAGATGGAGAAGGCAGGTAGAGCTGTCACTATTTTAGGATTTAAACTTACATCCCTTTTTCGAAAGTTCATGGAATATGCCTCGCGTAGTTACATTCATTATCAGTAAAAACGGGAACTGGCTCCTAAATCATCATGAGTAACCTTTTAAAATTCAACTCTGAGACTAAGACCGTTTTGCTGAATCCGGCAAACGTGACCCACAAGTATCTGCACTAACGGGCCTTAAGTGTTTCCCTAGCTGATAAAAACCAGCTCCAGTTTTTCTGACTGTTCCAGAGCAAGGCTGCTTCGGCCACAGGACACGACCTCAGACTAAACCTGAACTTGTGGATGTTTAACATCTGTTAGAACTAGACCCAACCTGGTAATAAGCTGTTTAGGCCTTGTCCTTCTGGAGTTCATCTAGCTTTGATCAAAGGATACAAGACTAGTGTCTAGGAGATGTCTAGTCTGTATAAGACAGAGTCAGAGGCAGCTAATCCTGATTAAAGTGTGCCTCCTAAATCTACTGCTGGGGAGAATCATCCCACCGTGATTCAAAGGGATCCATTCAAAGGGATCCTCAAGCACCAATAACGCACCGTCTCGGTTTTGTTCTCTTCTTCTGACCAGGCCAGTTACCACTGCTCTTTGGGCAGTAACCTACCTATAAAGGGCTTCAGCTACAGATTTCATCACTGCCACACAAATATCACATGCAAACAGATGCATAAGCACTGTAGGCCTAGAAAATATGATCTTCAGATTTCAAATACGTTCTGAAATAAAAGCAACAGGATCAGGATTTGATCCTGGGTTTCCAACCTGTCTTTTCACCCACACCCACCTGAGATTTCACTACGCAGAAGAGCAGTCGTGTTTCCCAGACTTGCTACCTTTTCAGCAATGTCAGGTGAAATGACCCAAAAGTCATCCTTAGTTTTTCTACATGCCTAGAAAGATATTTGTCATGAAGTTACGATCTTTGAGAAGAACCAGACAGGAGCTGCTTTGTCCGTGCACTGCACGAGGGAAAACCTGCTCAAATGCCTCTGCCTCGCAGTATTCACATCCTGCCACACAGGGGCAAGAAGCGTTTAGAGGCTGGTTTGCAGGGCTTTCCCTGCCTCTGGACTCACGAAAAAGAAATTACATTCTAATTAAAGCAGTCCGCCCTTCAGATGAACTGGACTAAACCTGGCAGGGAGACACTAAGGTAGCACAGCCGCCATTCGCAGCCCGGGGCTCAGGAGCTGCGTGCGGGGGGCTACGGCCTGAAGCCAGCAGCAAGGTGACAAGGGGACAGCTCAGTAATCCCAGTCCTCAACCGTGCAAGGAAACACGTTCACAGTGGACGTACCGCCAAGGTGAAACTACCTGTTTGCCCACGACCTTATTAACCACCCAGTGTGGGACCCCGGAGAGATGCTGTGGTCTCCCAGCTCTCGGATATACCTGAGCATGCATCCTGTGGCTCTCCAACACCCAGAGGCTTTGCTCTCAGATTCATAGGCTTAGCGAGGTGATGGGGACGTTGCGTGATTCTCAGTTAGACGGACTTGTAACAAGGTCACTGGACTCTCTTCTTTCCTCTGGACTAAGTAAATATAGGCCTGGCTGCTTGCTGTTGCTACACAAAGGTCTTCAAAAACTCTTGCCGAGGTGGCCAAAGCAATCAGGCCGTCCTGAAAGAGGTTGCTACAAACCCTACGCTGTTTTCCTCTAAGACCTGCCACTTTAGTTCTTGTTAAGCAGTTACTAAATAAAACTCACACTTTCATATGTTCTGTTTACTCAAAAGAGCTAATGAAACCGCTTTAGGAGGTGGTTTAACCCTTTAGGGTAACCATCTAAAGTAGTTGTAATTAAACATCTGCCTGTAACTGAACAAATCAGCATCGATACTTCAGACTTGGAGGGAGAACAGGACTGCCCTGTTGCCTGATAATTTGAAGATGGCTGACAAATGAATGTCAGAAAGTGGAACAGATGATCCGTCCAACATAGCGCATTTTTAATTTACCCTGCCTTGTTTATGAATAAGATCTTTACGGTGCTGAGCCACCTAAAGCAGCGGCATTATTCAGCTGCACAATTGGAACAATACAACAAACAGTTCAAATTAATTCTGTATAAAGGCAGAACAAATTGTGTCATTTGCAATGCAAATGTGATTTCAAGATTCATTAGCATCATCTTTAAGGTCTCGTGCCTCAGTAGTAGGATAGAGTGATGCTTCCCAACCTCCTAGACATGTGCCAAACACCCTGCCACTCCTTAGTTCCTTCCGTCAGAGAATAAAACAGGGGAACACAACAAGCACCAACAGCCAACAGCGGTAACATAACTTGCTTTGCTCCAATTTGGAACTAAACCCCAAAGGGTAACTTTTATTTTAGTGGACTAAGTTCCTGATGAACCTAAACGGTGCCATTTATTCTGCCTTTGCTTAAATAGCTCACACAGCAGTGAATGCGGATGGAATTGTGTATTAATTTCCTCAAAAACAACCCAGACCCCTATGAGCTTTCTCCTACTCTCAAGAGTGCAAATGAAATCAGATACTGAGAAAAAATTTTGTAAAAATGGAAATACGAAATAAGAGCTCTAGGATTTGACTACTCCCACCTTGTTCTGCTTTTCTCCTGGACACCCTTTGTGCTTACAGCATGAAGGCCAAATTTGGCTCCACTGCATGGGAGTGCAGCAACAAACAGTGGGGTTACAGACCTGGGACCCGAGCGGGGATAGGAACACCAAAAGTGTATGGCAAGAAAAAGCAATGCACATGTGGCAGGGTTCATCAGTACGGGTACAGCACTGCGTTGGTCCAGACCTCGCAACATACATGGATGACTCTGTGGGAGGACACTTGATGGCTATATAACCTGTTTAATATTGAGTAAGTACATTTAATGTAAGATATGGGAACAAACTACTGATAGATACTTTGGAAACACAGTATTAGAGATATTTAAAAGCTACTTACAGGGGAAACTATACTGGTTAAGTTGGTTTGTGAATTCAAGCCGATATGATTACACCAGAGTAGCCTTTCACAAGGGTACCTGATGTATAAACCTCCATGTAATAGAGATATTTTCGTGGACTTGTTTAACTTTATTTTAACTTTATTTAACTTTCCTTCCAGGCAAGCCCTCCAAGGATGGTTGAAGGGTATAGAAATGCCGGTGTTTTGACATAGCAGTCCACTAGAGGTCCTGCTCAACTCAGAAGGATCTAAACTTCCTCAGTTAAATGTGACAAAATGCAAATGAAAACATGCCCAAATTGTGCACACAGACTGGATACATAGATGCACATGCTAAATTTAGGAAATGCAAATATGCATCTGATTCATATACCCAGTGACTGCCGGCGCAGGAATAAATCAGTTAATTGGCTAAGGCCAAAGCAGCTACAAGGTAGCCAAAA
The DNA here is from genome assembly GCF_000690835.1 of Fulmarus glacialis. NCBI lineage: Eukaryota > Metazoa > Chordata > Aves > Procellariiformes > Procellariidae > Fulmarus > Fulmarus glacialis. The sequence continues at coordinate 18,868 of NW_009198159.1, forward strand.
CACTGACTGTTGACCAGTCCATGTACCTAATCACACCAGCTACATGCACAATTGAATAAACACCTTTTATCAAATCAGGCTCTGTGCTATTGAAAAAGAAAGCTCAATATGCCTGCTGCCGTCTCCTGTCTTAAATCAAAATCTTACCTTGGGCTCACGGAACAGTTTGCCAAGGTTCAGCACGGGGCTGGTGAGAACCCATCTGGCATTCAGGAGTCTTGCATGAAACCGGGTGCAAATAGTGCGTCTATCAGAAGTCAGACGCTGGCAGGAAGCGAGATGTGAAAAATCAAGCTCTGCCGGCAATTCCAGAATAGCTGGGTGCGAGTAGAAGGATAGCTGATGCCACCAGCTACCCAGCTAAGACAGAGGGTACCTTCAGTGAGGCTGAAGCACACGAATAAAAAGTTGGTTGCACAGCATACCGGCAGTGTTTCTGAGAGAATAAAAAACTCTGAATGGGGAAATAAAACACAGATTATATGCACAGATAAATATGTGCCCTTAGATGGCACGTTGGACTTGGAGCAGCAGGGCTGGTGTTCAGTCACTTTGGGAGCTGATGTGTCCCCTTTCAACCATCCCCTTTTTGGAAAAGTGACCTGTGGTTGCTTTTTCTGTGGGGAGCAGTGGAAAATTGAGCGGGCAAGTGGGGTGAGTGGCAGTGGACTGGGGTGCAAGGGTGCTGTGAATGCACGACAGTCGGTCACTGCTCTTTCACAGCCCACTTTAAATCTTGCTCTGACAGTGGTAGAGCAGAACAGCCTTACTGAGCTCATGCTTTGCTCTTTGAGTCATATCTTTTTATTTTATTGACAAAAGCAAGTTTTCCACCTTCTCAGCACTGCAGAACCAACACAGGGAGCAGATTCCCTTGCATGTATCACGAAGACACAGCACAGTTCTCGCTGCCAGTAGCTTTTTCCGAGCAATGGCAGATGCAGACAAACAAATACCAGCTGGTAGAAAAATCAAGTTCTGATGTCTCATCTCAGGCTTGATTTTTACCTTCTCATTTGAGAGGTCTCCTTTAAATCAACACAAGAGGCCTTCCAAAGCTGCACACATGCCATTGCTCTAAAAACTTCTATAGTCATATGTTGTGAAGAGACATGAGTCATGAGCAAAATTCTGAAAGCCAAAAAGGCTTTAAAATTAATCTAAGTAATCATCACATTACCATCATTGATGTCTAAATCCTTCCTTATAACTCACTTGGGCATTTTACAGATACAGATAAAGGACATAAAGATGGCCAAGCTACCTTAGCCTATAGGTGGGTATTTGGAAGGAGAAAAGCAAAACAATGCTGAGGGTTGGCTGAAAATGATCCAGTGACCTGGGGGAAGGGAGAGGTGGAGAAAGTAGGGGAAACAACTGAATACTTTTTTTTCCCCAGAAAATGTTTGTCTACCTTGAAACCTAAGCATCCAAACAAGGAGGGATGAAGGAAAAAATAGCAAACCATAAAAATTCAAGGTCGCATTTTTTTGGATAAAAAAATGTCCTCCCCCCTCTTCTATTTTCATGGCATTTATTTGGCCTGCTAAGTAAGCTACGCCTAGAGCCCCTGAGAGTCTGCAAAGCTTTGGTTACAAATCCAGCTGCAGCCCAGGACATGGTTTTATGCAAGGTTTTGGCATGGCCTCGCTCTTCTGCAGGAGCCTCTATATCAGAAACATCCACGGCTTTCCGTTTCTTGGCAATAGCATATCATATCCTCCTGCTTACATTCGAGACAACTTTGCACCCCAAGGAGAAGAACATCGTATGGCAGAGTCAAAACAAGAGAAATAGCAGGAACTGAGAAGGACAAAGGCCAGAAATTTATCAGTTTTGGAGCTTTGTCTGCAATAACTCGGGAAGGTGGTCACGGAGGGAAGAACCCTATTAAGCTGAGCTGACCTGAGCAGAGCCCAGTGTCTACAGGCAGAAGATGAAAAAAGGATGCGGGTATTGTTAATATATAGCCACAGCCCCCAGAACTGGAAGTGAGGGGGTACAAGGCCTGCAGCAAATATGGGAGAAACGTGAGATTCAGTAGGTGCTGCTTTACCACACAAAGTCCTTGCTGTGTTTTTTTCTGATAGAAAATAAAGTCTTTCACATATCACTTCTAACTTCCATAAAGTATCAATGTGAACACACACCATTGCTCCATAAAGTCCGATGGAAACAGGTGGCAATCTTCTTGTCAGATCATACCTAAAAGGCACTATACACATATTTATTTCCATCTATTTCTATAGCCTCCATCACCATAGTAACTTATCCTTCTGTTAATACTACATGATATCTTCCTTTATTCAAGAGAGGTAAAAATACAGTTTTTCCATTTTCAGCACTCAAGGTTACTGCACCATTTTCACAAGTGATTTCAAGAGCACATCATGGCTTGCCAAATTCTGCGCTACCAGTGATGCCTGCTGATGACTTTGGGGTAGGAGCAGGGAAAGGAAGCTCTCCTCCACAGGATGTCAGAAATAAGACTGCACTGGAGCACAGAAAAGAGCAATATTAATTCTTGCATTCTGTTTCATCTCATGCCAAATCAACTGCTCTAAATATTGGATTTTTTTCTAATGCTTAAACTAAAAAAAAAAAAAAAAGCAAGAGGGAGAATCTGAGTCCAAAGAGAGGCTGCAGGCACCGGTTGCTGCACATACTCACAGAAAGCTGTAGTGCTATAAATATTATTTCTGATTATGTTTCAGTTCTTCATTATTAAAAATGGGCTGCAGTTGATTCATAGTTTTGCTGCAGTCAGCTGAAACCCAATTACCATCACAGCACAAAACACTTCTGATGCGGACTCAGACTGCCAGGAAGAAATACCGCTGTATTTCTAACGCGCTAATTTTCCCCAGTGGCAAATACAACTCATTTGTTTACATAGTTTGGAAATTCTCTACAAAATTTAGTACAACTAAAAACTACATGGACGGTTATACAGGGTCTGGACTACTCAGTGGAGCTGGATTTCTCCTCTTCAGAGAACCTTAATTTGACATTGACCATGGCACTACGTTACAGCATCCCCAAAACATAAATCTTTCCACCGCGGGAGGGAGTTTGCCCCTGGCCTCCTGCAGTGGAAGAACCCACGTGGCCCTACCCATACCCTACCTGTACCCTGCAGATCCAAATCCTGCTCTCTCCTGGCTTTCTCTCATCTTTCAAGTCAAACCTGTTATCCCACCAATTTTCTTTAGAAACACCATGGGGCAGCAGCAGGGTGAGGAACGACGTTTATATTTTTGTCAGACATTCAGCATAAGCAGCGTGAGCAATAATGGCTTGTCACTCTGCCCATCTCTTTTTCCTTCCCTCCCTCCAAGCTGTCACTTTTCTTTAGGATTGCCCACGCAAAGAACCAGGAAATGACTTTCATTTTCCCTGAATATTAGACAATTTCTCCGTGCACGTACTTTTGGTGGATTCTTCCTACAGAATTATAGCCCAAAGGGTGTTGGTAGGCAGAGATGGCAGCGCAGCTGAGATTGGGAGTGTCGCAAGAATCAACAAATCGTTACACCAGTACTGTGTCCTACCTCTAATTACAATTTACATCCGCTACATGTATATATTTATGCCAAAATATAGCCCAGGTTAAGAAAGAAGAGAGATTTGTGCATCAGTTGGAGTCTGGGATGCAGCATACAGAAGCACGGGGAAGAGGCAATGGCAGAACAGGGTTATTAGAAAACGGGCAGCAGGAGAGAAATAAAGCCACACTGTGCCTTCATGTTTCTGTCCTTCTTCAGAGGTTGTCACTGAAGTCATATCTCCATTGGCAACATCACAATCGTCTCCACAGCAACAAATGTGATGCTGCAGAACGCTGAAATATCTATTTTTAAAAAGGTAGGAAGAAAACACAAATGTGGAGCATGTAGGGGTTGAACAGCCACACAAGTCTAATGACTATAATGGGAGGTGCATAAAAATACTCACTGAAAAAGAAGGCGAGCAAAATCAGCTTCTGAAAATTTCTCCAAGCGTAACATCTCCTGGACCCTTCGTTATGTCTCATGGGCAAAGATAGCAAAGAAGTCATAGAGGCAGCAATATTCTCCTACGGCTGGTATCACTGCTCCCCTCCAGTCCCACAAAGCCAAGCGAGGCAGGTGCCGGGAGAGGTGCTGCACAACCATGAATGAAACACCCGTGCGCGAGACTCGCGTAGTGAGAGGGACCGGCTTATGAAAGGACAAGTGCAAGCCGGTGTTTGACACTGTGTTAAAGTGCAATTACTTCTGAGAGGAAGACCACGATATGATTTGTATCATCCAAGGTTATGAAAACCTCTTTAGGTTAGCTGTTCTTGGAAATAGTTCCGACATTTTTGACTGAAATCTTAAAAGAAGAACTCTTAAAATACAAGGGGGTGTGAATCCGAAATTTCATTGACTGGCTTTGTCCTAAACCTTTCTGCTCGTGTCAGGACTCGCGAGTGGCTGAGAATACCCTCTCTTTAGCAGTTAGAGAGGGGGACGCTTGAGAGAAAAGACCCCCCTCTATTAATCTGTGAGCAAATAGCCTTGCTTTAAAACATGAGCTGCAAGTACCACGACTGTGGTTGTCTTCTCTAAGGCTGCAGTACCTTTGTCTGTAATGCACTTAATTCTTCCGTTTCTGAGACAACTCTCTTTAAAAGCCATTTTGTCAGGAGGCCCAGCAGGGCTTCCCACAAAAGGGAGAGATGGATGCATCCTGTTCTCCTTCGTTGGCTCCTCTGCCATTCCTGAACTCTAACTGATGTCCTTTCTCATGCATGAAGAAAGCAAGTGGAACCCTGGTAATCAGCAAGCACATTGCTCGGTGGGACAGGTGCTTCCCACCGCATCTGACAGTGTTTACTTACAAAAAGAGCCCAAATGCTTGAAAAGTAAGAGCGTGGGGTAAGAACAGATTTGGGCAAATGAGTAGTAGTGACCTGCGATGCCTCCAAATCCCTTATATCACATTCTAGACAACACTGTTATTCCCCATGTTTGTGAACTGCAAATTGTAATCAAATTAATGCAAAACAGAATTCTAAAAAGATGAAAAAGCTATGTTTAAAAATTGTATAGGGAATATAGTACTGTAAATATTTTTAATTAGTGCTCTGAATTATGTTTTATGCTGCTTGTGCTGTGCGCTGCATATGTTTTGAAATCGGTAGTTTATCACTGAAACTGGCTGATGGTTTCCACTGAATGCACACTAACAAGAACTGGGACACGAGAGTACAATAAATACTGTAGAGTAAGTGGGAATACTTTTCACTGCAGAAGTAATATATCTTTCTTCAAAATGAGTCTCACTCCTCTGTGGCTTGACAACAGAATTTGATTGTCTTCAGCCTATCTGGAAGGAAAAAAACCCTCAGAAAATGCCGATTTCGCAAAAAACAGAGTAATGTATCAATTTTTTAAAACGTTTCATCTGGAAACATTTTAGACCCTGGCAGGACTTTCAGAGAAACCCAGGAGTGGGAAATGTTTGCTCTGCTGGCCAGGGGTGTCTGGAACACAGATCTAGATTCCTTTCCTCTCTGGATCAACCTAAATGAGTGCCCTACACTCTGGGAAACTGCCTTTTGCCAAGCAGGTAGGTCTCCATCAAAGTTTTGCAAGGCTTGCAGCCTCACCCTGCAGCACAGCTCAAACACTTTTTATACCACAGTGAAAATATTTTTTCAGGACGAGAAATCGATTTCCTTCCCAACTCCATTTTTAAACAGCACGTCAGAACAAAACCACCTACTAAATGCTTCCTTCATGCTTTTAGAGGATTCTTTCACTCTGCACCTTACAATAACTGCAATTCAGATGTGCATTAAAAAAAGGAGAAATAACAAGGAAATAACACCAGACTGGTCTGCTTTCTACAACAGTCCAGCCAGCTGCCTACAAGAAGAGAGCAAGGCAGTAGAGAAAGCTAAACCACCCGTCACTCCCTTGCGTGGATGAACCCAAAAGGCCGTCAATCCCACCCAAACCAGGTCCGCTGGCACATACATTGGCCCGTGCACACTCAAGGATGATTTCTGTATTCAGAATCGTACATTAAATATTGAAAAAATCTGACCCCAAATTGTCAGATCTCCATAAACTGGAAAAAAACATTTCTTTAAGAAAGCAAGGTTTGTGGAACAAAGCTAATGCATGCCCTTCACGCAACATCAGTGGAAGCTCAGTGAGTTGTTAAATGCATTTAAATTCCCTTGTATCAGGAAAGATGAATCCTCTCTGCAAAAGATTTTCAATAACCCTTAAATGCCAGAAGAGTGAAATTACTCTGCTAAAATCCAAGGCACTCTGAGCATTTCTCACATTTCTGCATTTATGACATTAAACTTTCAGGTAGGACTGACATGGTAGCCCACAGCACAAGGTCACGCTCTGCATTTGGTATCACGTGTCCACCGAGAAATTGTGAGTTGGTGCACATCAGAACAGGTCCAGGACTTTCAACAGCAAGAGCACTTAGAAAGAAACCCTTAAACACTGATCCTGCACAGTGAACTCTGCTGGGCTGCCCAGTCCACCCCAGGAAAACAATAGCTGTTCCCATGATGGGTGATTAATAGTTCATTTATTGAAATTACTTGCATCTGTAGGGGTTCAAAGGTATCTCTAGTGCACTTAGAAAACAACTGCATAGTCATTCTTGTCAGCTGAACTGGTACTTGGTGACAGCCTCCTCTCCTCTTCTCTTACTGGAAGCAATGAAACTACCTCAGAATACAAAAACCCGCAATGCGCTAGCAAGGGTTTAGTTTGAGAGGTATATTTTTGACCCTCCAGTGTCCCTGCCTTCTGCTGGTGCAGTTTTACCCTCTATCCACATTTGTGCCTCTGTCCTGAGAGGCTGTGTGTGAGATTGCCACCTACAAGCTAGAAGGTGTGGTTAGTCCCCCTCATTCAGCTCAGCAAAATGATTCTCCCTTCCTGACAATAGATATTTAAATATCTACATCCCTCCCAGTGACCTTATTTTATCTCTTCTTATTTTTATACTGATAACAGAACATTAGCATGCACAAGTGCAATTCATATTTTATTATTTTCCTATCTCATAAAATATAGAAATGTAAATCACCAAGGAGTTAAAGGAATGAAAGGAACATTATGTTTAAGCAGCTACAAAATGTGGTTTACATCATGTAATGGGACATGTTTAACGTGGTTTTACACAGCAGCCTTTCATCATTTACGTTTGCCTCTGGCTTAATAAAAGGTGTCATTCTGTTTATGTTTGTTAAGGCTGGATATAAATGCTTCCCAGGCAGCATCACCATGAATCACACCTGGAACATGGAAATTGGCAATCAACATTTTCATATATCACTTACATGCTTCTGCGTCTCAGCCTTAAGCTTTAATATTTTGCTTAGGAGTGTGCCAAGTGCTTTCAATTAAACTTGATGGCCATCCATGGGCACTGATATCAGACAGTGTAAAATGATGTAAGGTTTCAGCCTGCCATCCTCACTCTGAGTAACATCTTGTTCCAGAAGTCATCGTGCTGGTGAGGACACATACATCCTTTTAGATACTGAAGGAGATGAAACAGGGCCTCTGACATGTATTTTGTCATTACTACAACAGCTAAGTGTCCTTCTCCACAAAAGATGATGGAGTCAATGACAGAACTCCCACTGACTCCAACAGAGATGGGAACTCACCTCCAGCCTTTGGGGCTTTGGGTACGGACAGCAGTGATGAGTAGAGACATGTCTGTCATGGTTTAACCCGGCAGGCAGCCAAATACCACGCAGCCGCTCGCTCACCCCACCCCTCACCCCCCCCACCCCGGCGGGACGCACAGAGACGCGGGTAAGAGTGAGAAAAACTTGTGGGTTGAGATAAAGACAGCTTAATAGAACAGAAAAGGGAAAATAATAATAATAATGATGATAATGATAGAACATACAAAATGAGTGATGCACAATGCAATTGCTCACCACCCGCGCTGACCGATAACCAAGTAGCGATTGCCACTTCCTGGATCACGCCTACCATTCATATACTATACTGAGCACCACATGGTATGGAATACCCCATTGGCCAGCTGGGCTGGCTGTCCTGGCTGTGTTCCCTCCCAGCCTGTGCTTGGTAGCATGGAAGCTGTCCTTGACAGGACAGGGTACTTAGCAACAACTGAAAACATCAGTGTGTTATCAACATTCTTCTTGTACTAAATCCAAAACACAGCACTAGGAAGAAATTTAACTCTATCCCAGCCGAAACCAGGACAACGTGACTGGACGTGGTTCATCTGGGAGGTCACGTTTCCCAATGAAACCTCGCCTCTCTGCAGTAGCTTCCATGTGCTGAGGAAGCCCTCCACAAATAGCCAAGTTTGAATGCCCGCACAGAGCAGTACCTCATGGAGACATCGCAGTAGCATACATATTGACTCAACATGTATTTTTAAGCCTACAACCACAGTAAGATTTCACAAAAGACAGAAATTTGCTGTACATATTGGGAAACTGTCAAGAAACAACCACTTTCACATTGCAGCTGCCTTTGGGACGTTGGAGCTGCCAGAAGTTACAGAACTGGAAATAGGGAGGCTGGAGATGCTGCGTATGGCCCATTTCTAAGCCCAGGCTGCTGCAGGAGCAGTGTCTCCGGTGCTTTTCAGGGCGCGTGTCCAGATTTGCTGTACGCCAGCTAAAGCAAAGTCTTGCTGCAAGTAGCTGCAATATGCAAAGAGCACGTGGACTCACTGCGCGGGGTAGCGGGGCCGCTGTGCAGCCTGCAGCAAAGGGAGGTGGCCCTGGAGTTTCACAGCCTCCAGGATAGGAAAGGAGTGAGGCATCTGAGGACTCTGTGAGGCCCAGAGCGCAGCAGGGAAGCTTCAGTAGGAAGAGGCAGGACTGCGTGGGCAGGCAGTGCACGGGGCCAGGGCTCTTCCTAGGGACATCGCTAAGCACCACTGATGGGGCAGCGAGGACTAAATAAACGCTACTTGTCCCAATCTACAAGTGGGGAAAATATGTTTATACACATTTACCACCGACTACACCACAGTCTGACTTCCCTGTCCTCTTCAAACCAACAAGTATTTGCAAAAGAGACACTAGTAGCTTTGTACCACGGACCCATTTGAAATCTGTGGAGCTCAAAGTGCTTCACAAGTCTGAGCACCCCGGCTGCAGCGCACTGTGCGATAGCTGAATAGTATCTCAGTTCTATCGAGACTCAAACTACACGGCACAGAGAGGTAATGCTGTTCTCGTAATAGGGGGACATGACAGTGACTTGCCCACAGCAAGTCAATGGCAGTCAGAAAATGAAGATAGATGCCTTGCCAATCTCTGTTTTCCAGTGTAAACACGAATCCAAGAACATCCAGAGAGTATTAGGTTTGGCAGCTTCACATCCAATAAAACAAGAATAAACATTATGGGGATTTCTTTAAAAATTGCCTTTCATAGGCATTTTTATGCAGGAGCAGTTTCTGATGTGTAGAAAACTATTCACTTTATGAAGGAGATTACAAGCACATAGATCTCTAATCTCTTTCATCAGTTTTCATTATAAATCAGGAGTTGTGCAGGGTTGAAAGTTCTCCAAGATTTTATTAAATTGGGCAAAGCCAGAGGAGGAATAACAAATATGTTCACAGGGATAAAGTTTTGCTCTCATTATAAACGTCACACTTTCCTCTCAATGCTGGGTTTCCATTCTTTCCCTCTGGCACTTTCTGGCTCCTGTTTATTTTGATGTTCATAGTCTTAATTTAAATCTAGATGCAGTGTATATGATAGGGCATAACAAAGATTACGAATCTTGTTTGGAAGTTGCATTTTTTTTATAGGCATGTCAAGGAACGTCTTTCATAAAATTCTACCTAAAATGCTCTTCACACTTAAATAATAGAGTTACAAAGTCAGCATAATAGTAGCAAAAGAGGGTGAAAGGGAGAAAGAAAAAAAAGGAAATGAAACAGGTAATAAAAGAGATTTTCAAATGAGATTTGGAATCAAAAGCAGTGCCAGGAAGGCATTTCAATGGAAAGGAACTACCCTGCATGTTAGAAATTGCAGAGGAGGAGGTTCTTGTATAAATCTTACAGTAGAGGAGTGCAGGCAAAAAATCACAAGCCATACAGAAAAGCACTATGGCCAGGGTAATTCCGGGATGAAAGGAGAGCCTGGAGAAGGATGTGGCTGCATCCCTACGGCATGCCCATAATGGAAGGGGCAACATGAAGTGTGTGGAGAAAGGCATGAGTTTTCAATTAGTCACTAGTACTCATCAGCGATGTCCTTAGACACAACTAAATCTCTATCCAGGACATAGTGGAGGTTGGAATTTAGGACAGCAAGATGTTCAGACTCTGATCATTACTGGCAAAGAAAAGGAAAGAAGTCAAGGACAGCAGCAAGAAATGGGCAGACGATAAAACTGTGCTTTTAGTCTAATCATCCTCTGAAGGAGATTACACTGTACTTAGTAATTGCGTGGATGGCTTCCATTCACAGCAAACTTCATTTAATTCCAAATAATTATAAAAGATAGATCACAGCTGCAGTATTAACACAAGCATACCCTATCAAGGTATAAGAGAGAGGAGGCCAGAAAAGCAGACAGTACTTCTGTAATACTTCCACACTTGCAATCACTGAAGTTAATCCCCAAGTTCCTTAATCAAAACTCATCAAGAAAACATAGTTAATGAAATCAGAAAAAATATTTCTTGAATAACTCTTGAGATGGGATTGGAGATTTTCGCAGCACTACATTATTAAAAATGATGGGCAAATCCTGATCAGCTTCTAATAATATCAAGTATAATAATCCATGTGGTTTTAGTAGCTACCTTTATCCATTTTAACTACAAAATCAGTGATAACCGTACGCTGTCAATCTCAGGCAGGTTTGGAAACCCCACTGAAACAGAAATCAATTAATTAAGCCTGCAAAATATCAACAGAAAACAGTAAGGAAATATTTTTGACGGGTCCTCATCAACGTTTTACAAAACAAAACAAAAAACCCACCAAAGTGGAGCACACAATTTGAAAAGCGTAATTTGACCAGCAAAGTGACAAACAAAGTGACAAGTGTAATCAATAAGACCTTCACTAGACTTCCAGGTAAATAGAATAGCACCTAGGTTAAACAAGCTGTAGTTAAAGTTTAAAAATTTCTTTTCTTTATTGAAGATTTGATACAAAATCCACTGCAGCCTCCTGCTGTCTGAATCTTTCTATGGTATGTCAGGAGCTAAATCACATACATTCCAACACAACACTGCAAGAAATATTATGATAAATCCATTCTATGTTGGCATTGATGTGTTATATTCATGATTTGAAATGAAAAAATATCCCTAATGCAACATTTTATTGCTTTCATAAATCAAATTCAAAATGACATTACATTTCTGGTAACCTACTACGAAAGATCTCACTCTTTTATTAGATAGACCTATTTCTGTGCAAAATACAGTGTACTCCTACCACAGATCACAAGAAACACTTCCAAAAATTTCCTCAATGCCTGGAGTTCTCATCCTGCCTTTCTGAAGACTGGCTCATTGTGGCTGTTCCCTTTGCAAAACAAAAATAATTTGCAGTGGTCAGGAATAGCATTTTTTCACATTGAACTCAACCCAGTGACAGACTCATTGTACCATGAAGATGGAGATTTCAAACCCATCGAAATTCAGGCACGTCTGGAAAGCTTAGATTTCAAATATTCATCTTTTTCAGGCGGGCCTCAGAATTAGCGTAGGCTCGTTACAAGATGAAGTTAGTCAGCAGAGCTATGATGTGAGCTCTTTGTTCTGAAACACACACAATTAACCATGCCGTCCCATGTACGCGCTGCTTGAGGTCCCTCCGTCTGCATTTCTACTGTCACGCCAGGCACTAAATGACCCAGTCCTTTTAAAAAATGAACTTTTTGGCACTTCTGGGATTAAACACTTATGACAAAGGAGCTACATATGGAAGAGGAAAATGGACACTGGCACCTACATAAATGGAGCAGAATTCTCCTGAGAACAGACTTTCTTATCAAGTTTTATGAATTTTCTGCTTCCAGCTGGATTGGGAGCACAGTTTTTGCTATGTTAAGAGAATCTCCACTCCCAGACTGGGTAGGAATCAGAGTTTACAGAGAAATGTGGAAATAATTAAACTAGGGGAAAAAGCTACTCATGTTTTAATTTCATGCTTAGGTTCATTGAGAATTTTAGATGAAGGGATGAGTCACCAGTCCTTATTTTATTCAAACCCAACCCCTGGAGAGTGTTAGATTACATGAAGTTACCGCCTGTACTCTGGCAATTAACCCAGTTTTGTATATTGGCTGCCATTTTTCTGATCCTTCGACTCCAAGAATTAGCCTCAAATCCACCAGCCAAAAAGCAGAGCCTGCGTTATTCACCCACAGCAGCCCCTGAGCACAACCGCCTCGCTGCCACCGAGCTGCCGCGGCTCCAGCCATTAACACCGTGCCAAAGGACGCGGCCCTGAGAGGCTCCCAACACTTCTAGGACATGAAGGACTGTGGACGGCTGTTCACAAGAGCTGTGGCTTTAGGGTTATTGGTTGTGACAACTTATAGGAAGCACATCCAGGAATGCTTGATGTAAAAAGAAAGAGCTGTTTGTCTGTCTCACCGGTCCCCCTTCCCCTCCCTTAGTGATGCTGGTACCTCAGGGTACAGAGAAAACTGTCGGATGTCACTTATAACTAAGGATTAACCACAACTTCTGAAGTTCAGACAGTGACCTTTCCTAAAATACATGGTTTTCTGACAAAAGCACTTATAAATTAGAAGGGGCTTGTCTATGTTTAAAGGTTTTGGTAAGGGGGAGACATTGGCTTTTTTCCTTGCTATACATCATTAGCTGTATCGGAGACATTTCCTCACTGTAATTCTGAATGGAAATAAGCACTGTTCCTTGCAGAATTCTCTGCACAGTCTCATCTCTTTTCCTTTCATATGCTTCCTCAGAAGATTATTTTTAAAATGTAGTGCAATCTGATATCAGAAAAAAAGAAAACAAGAAAGTCCATTTCAGCATAGAGCCAAAAGCTCCTCTTGCCCCCCAAAAATGACAGACAGTATGGCTTTAGCTAGAGAAGATGGAATGATATTTTCATAAATTCCTGAAATGCATCATGACACTTCACAGTAAAATCGTACCGTAAAAGCACAAAAGTCACAGAGCCCTCTCGGTCACACAGTACATGATCATAGCCCCAACTCCAGACAAATGAGATGTTAAGACTGTGAGTCTGTTCTGGGTGTCCAGTGGCACCCATAAAACAGAAACTCCAAAGCAAACATGAATTTAAAGACTTTGCTCAGCCCAATAGTTGTCTGAGATGATCTAAGGAGCCAGGGTGCACTTTTCTGTACACGAGCTACATTCCCTTGCTGTTTGATGAATACCGATCAGCTGCACAGCCACGGGAGCGTATTTCATTTGAAAGATGGAGCTGTTTGCTGTACCCGCAGAGATGAGGTTTCAATAAATGCAATATATGAGACACGGGTCTAATATATTTTTCTTCTTTGCCTACATCTCAGTTTTTTTACATGTGTATGCGTAATAACAAAGAGGATTCATTTGTTAATGATCAGGCTTCTATTTCCATGAGCAACTCCAGTGTCCTTCAATTAGTTGTTTTAATGGAATGGAAACCCAATCAAAGTTAAAGCTTCATTAATAATTCAGACTTATTTTTCATAGTTCATACCAAATCGCTTCACTTATACCTTCCATATGCTATTCCCTCTAAGCTTTCATTACCTTTTATAGTCCAGTTGGGCTCGTAACTCTATTCTTTAAAAACGCAACCATGGTTTTAAACCATCGCCCTCAACAGAAACACATTCCTGATGGTGGGTTGTACATACCTTGTACCTCTCCGAGGTCACCAGAGGCTTTCATAGCCTTTGTTCTTTATGTTTTAGAAATTTTTAAAAAATAATACATTGCATAGACTCCATACTTGATTTGTATCTAACTTTGATTAAAAAAAGGAAGGATCTGAGCCCTCCCATCCATTACACATTTTTTTGTAATCATCCACAAAATGCAAGGTAGCCCTACACAAGCAAATAGTAAACTCAAGTCTGCCAATGTCTCGACACATTGTGAGCTTGATTATTTATTATTGGATCTTGGTTCATCACTATAGCACCAGCACACATTAGGTTTGTTCTTTCCAGCAGGGCTTCTGCCCCTGCCTGGCCTTAAGACACTCAGCAGGTACCTGGGGGCAAGGGGACATGCTCCCCGGAGGACTGGGATGGTCCGGTCACTGTTTCGTTTGCAATCCTTTCTAGCCAAATATACTCAGTTCTAATTGTCGCCACTGCTCCACAGAAAACAGAAGGGATTACGCCAGGATAAAGTCTCAGCTATTGGAAGTCTCTCAAAAGCAGAAAGGCTGAGGTGCCTTTTTCATTCAGATCTACAGGCTTCAAAAATCCCCTCTGAACTATATCTTGTATGTGCCAGCACACAGCAAATCATCAGATTTAGCAGTGAAAAACAGGATTTCCAACATGGGAAACATTTTAATTCATCACTAGAAACTTTTTCATCAGTTTGCCCAGACCACTTCATAGAATTTATGAGCACTTCATATCCATCAACATTCATTTAACTGCCAGCCTCAGACAGGCTTTTCATCTTACAGACCATTAGACCTCTGCAGTGAAGCACAAGCCTGATTTGACCCATGCACATATTGTTGGGGTTTTTTTTTTCCTCCCCCTTCTCTCATTTCACACTCTTAAAGAAAAGTGCTTTGGGCCCTTTTTACAAGGGCCTCAGTTTCAAAGAGTCGAGGCCTGGCTACATCTTACTGATCTTCAGCCATCGACAAGTTAGACATCTCATCTAGGGTTGGCAGTGAGCCTAAGCTCCCTCTGCATTCAAAAAAGAAAAATAGGTACATTAGAAGGTAATTCATCTTTTCCTAAGACAGGCAAATGGATCACCCTGTGGAGACTTAACTTCTCTGTGCAACCTATAGAGGGAACCCAAACCCCACTTAGCTGGGACAACTTGCATCTAGAAGGTGGCTGGGTGGGTTGGAGTGAGTAGTCAACTGTTTCTATGAAGATATGTGCACTGGTTTGCACACACAGCTCCAGCCACTGCACACAAATCAAGCTGTACATTCACTGAATCCTGTGTTCCCAAAAAATGCAAACATCTGAATGTACATGCACATTTCAGGAAATAATTGTAAATCCTTCTTCACGATATGGCACCTGAGGCATAGTCTAAAAAATGCTTTGGAAAAATCAAACTCCCTCTGGCAAGAGATAAGAGAGGATTACCTAGTGTGCTACCTGCTAGTCAAGGAACTAGTCATTCATGTTGGCAATTAAATGGGATAAAAAATAGATCAGTATATACATAATTACTGGATAAATAATTCTGCACCTAAAATCCCAAAAGAAAAGTTTTCAAAAAATGAGACAGAAGCAAGAGAAGGCACTCAGGGCACCCAGGAAATGTATGAGAGGCCCCTGTGGTTTTGGGGTCTCGTGAGAAGTTTTGTTATTTTATTTAAAAGATTGGAATTTTTTTTTAAATTGGCTGTCCATAGCCATATTTCTTAGTTTTAAAATACCACGTAATTTAAAGCTAAGCAGCACCAATAACTAGCATTACAAGAGTAAAATGGATTACATCCAGATGACAGTCAATATAATGAAGTTTACAAGTGACAGAAGTCTGAACCACCCTCCAGGTGAGATCACTCACTTGGTAGCCCAGATTCATGAACAGCAATTTTCACTTGAATAAGAAGCAGCCGAGAAAGCAACCACATATTTCAGAGTTGGAATTTGGATTTACAGTTAGAAGATTTAAACCAAAACAAAACCAAACCAAAGGAGATTGAATGTTGAAGGCTGCTGAATGAGTCATATGTCAAAAAGACTCCAATCTAGGGAGGGTGTAGAATGAAATTCAGCATGCTGATTTCAGCATCTTTAGCATTATAAACAATTTCCACTGCTGCTAGATCGTCAAAGATGGTCTATAAACCTAAAAAACCCCAAAGGCTGCTGACATGTTTCTTGTTAATTCAGAGTGGTCTGTTCAAGTTCACCTCTCCTAGAACTATGCCATTCCATCTGCCCAATAGATTTGGATAAATCAGTATAGATCTGATGATGCTTCATCTCCATAATCATCCCTGTATAGATTGTTAACTCCTAGGGCAGGAAGTGAATTCATTATAAATCTCTTAAAAAGCTCTGCAAGTAAAATATTAAATACTATATTCATAACAGTCATTATCTGACAGCACCAGACCATTACATGGTATACCACAGGGCCAGTGGGCAGGATATTTCAAATTAGTCAATGCTACGGCTTTTTGTTACAATGATTAATGACATTTGCATGCTGGAGAAGGATCCAGTTTAGCTCCCACTGTGTCACATTCATTTCTCCAATAAAAATCATACACGTTGCCAAACCCTGTCCTGTGGTTCTCTCTTAGTCTTTTCTTCAGGCAAAATTCCAGTAAATGCCAACGGAAATTTTTCCTGACTAAGCACTTCCTTATCTGACCCTTTAATATTACGCGTCAGAATTATGCGAGTAACGCAACTTACTATTGACACTTTTCAACATACGATAGTTCTGCTACATATCTTAGTGTAAATTCAGCAAATAGCAGTGTGAACTAGTGGGTTTGATTCCTGGTGGGGAGCTCTGATTGCTAACATTCTAGTGGCACTGACTCATCCTTTGGCTTTTGACCAGTCACTTGAACAGCCTTTGCTTCAGTTTCTCTACCTGTGCCACATGGCATGGGAGGTGGTGAAAGAATTACCTTGTCTGTACAGCAGTTTAAAAAGCGAAAAATAAATAAATGGCATAGCACCTAGTCAGGAATTAGCAGTAAATACACATTGAGCATTTCAGATTCCCCGTTGGTTCTCATCCCCAACTACTGCAAGTCTAGTTACAGCTTGGCTCCGACATACCAAGAAGTGGACCCTCAAGAAAACAGAGAAGCAACTTAAAGCCATGTGTCCAAGCGAGAAGTAAGAGGATCTTTATCTGGAGCTGAACAACACAGCTCCGGGAAGTGCCATTAGGGCTTACTCATACCCACCCAGGGAGGTTCAGCTGGGACGCACAGTGAAGAACAGGCTGTATGGACAGTCGCTGAAAGAGGACAAGCACTAGCTTGGGACTTCATGGAGAAGTGAGGAAAAGCGTAAGAGGTAAAAGGATGCCTTCTAAGAGAAAGAGTGAAATGCTCTCTGAATGGAGTGCACATATGGAAGGAAGGCAAGTTTCCAGTGCTACAAACCCCCAGCTTTTAGCTGCTTCACAAGTTCTCACAACGATTGCCCTTAAAAGCAAATTTTGGGTTTCGTCTTCCAAGTGAATGAGAGAAGAAAACCAAATGTGTTGATGACACAAAGAGGCAGGATTCATTAGAATTTCAGTCTAAAGCCCAGGTATGTCCCAGATAGGACTCACGAACAAAAAAAGAGAAGAAACTTAGAAAGCAATCCTGCAATGACAGCCACCTCACTAACGTATTAATAGGATCATCACAGGCTACAGTGAAATGTGGAGTACGGCAGCATCTCATTTTGGGTCATGTTGCTTTTTCCAAGTCAGGAGTTCACACAGTCCCTCTTGTCTCATCTCTGCTGCTCTTCCTTGCTCACCTTTGTACAACCATCCTCTAAACCAGGGCAGTTTTAGTAAGTAAACCACTCAAGACAAATACCACTTCAGACAAAACATTTTCCAAAGCCTAAGGTGCCAAAGAATTAACTCGTTTTATCCAAAGCACTAGGTGTCAGTCCTTTCTAGTGTACTTAGCTCTGTTTGCTGCGGCTGACTGACCCAGCTGCATACAAATACACACACAATCACAAGCTGAGGAGGCAAAAGCAGTTTCTTTTTTGGCAGAAAAGATGGCAAATCATGCAGGGGGATGAGACAGACTTAACATCAGAGTAAATTGCCTCTGTTTCCCAACAGCCTTATGAATTCAGAAGTGTTCAAGCATGAAAAAAGACAGCTAGAAATTCCATAGTCTGAGTCTTAATCTGGCCCTTTGCTGAAAAGAAAAAGGTATTAATTAAAATATATCTACAAAAAGCTGCATTTTAGAAGCAGAGACCTTTAATTATGCTGTTGAGAAGAGCCAGGCAGGCAGAGCACATGAAAAGAGGGGTTAAAACTACAGGCTGAGAAAAAAGATTGCAGTGGTCCTTTGCCTGGCTGACTCAGTGACTTGGCTAAGTCGCTTCATTCTCAGTAAAATGAGGATTATGTTTAGCTGTCTTAGAGGAATACTGTCAATATTTTCAAAGCACATCCCATAGAAGGAGCTCCACAAGAATAAAAGTAACAGTATTCAATTCTCTACTATCACTAATACCAAAATTCCTGTTCCTATCAGGCCAGTATTATTTTTTTCTGTACCAAAAGTTCCAAATTCCATAATGCAAGAGAATACTCAGAATAAAATGAAGGCTTTAAAAACGATGGCCTGTTGAATCTGATCATTTAATCAAGTTAGAGGAAGCAGAAGAGCAGCAAAAAAGGGAAACGAGAGGCTGAGAAAGAATGAAGACATAGAGGGGAAAAAAAAAAAAAAAAAAAAAGACTCACACCTTGATTGTGGCTCTTACTTCTCAGCTTAGAAAGCAGCTTCCGTGTGTCCTAGTCCCTGGCCTTTTTAAAAGCAAATGTCACCACAGATGCCTGACTGCAGATGACGGCTGTGCTCCATGAAGAGGAGTGAATTCCAGCAGTACCTCATCATTCATCCCTTCTAACTCCATTCATCCCTTCTAACTCAGTGGCACAGACAGCCCGGAGCATCAATCCACAGTGACGTTTGGGCTCCAATTACACATCATTGCACTAAAAGCCCAAGAGCTGATCTTGCAGCATTGTTCTTCCGTATGGAACCCATTTATGAGATTCCTAAATGCTTTTTAAAACAAAGATATGAGGACAGCTCTAATAATTACAAGAAACTAACCACTTTGAAGGATAATTTGTGGTGGCTTTGGTGGGTACTGGCTGCTCTCACAGTTGTGTTTCTGGGCCTTTTGAAGCTTCCTGTTGAATAAGAATTTTAAATGCTACACAGTAGAGGTACAGCCCTCTCCAGCCTACATGAAAGCTGGCAATTACACAGCTGCAGACAACATAAAAAGCCTTTAAAAAAAATTACTTGTATACTTTAATAACACCTCTGCTTTCTTTCTGCTTTGCACACCAGGTGCTGTTTGAAAGGCTCGGCTCCCGCAGGGCCAGAGCTCGGGAATGACGAGGGGCTGGCGAGGGCTGCTGGAAGGGACGGCTCCGACGCCTCGCTCTGCATGGTGATTACACTCAGGGTATTACAGGGAAAGACAAGTGTGTCAGGGCTGTTCCCCATTCCCAGCACACGCTGCCTCCTGAAATTCCTTCTCTTCTTTAAGAAATCTAATTATCAAAAGACAGAGCTGCAGGGGACCTATGAATCGTGTACATGTTCTTGCAGCACTTAACAACTGCTGTGCAGTTCCTGTTAATTAATGCCCATGATTTGCATTTACATTGGGCCTAACTTGATTACACACTTTGTTCCATCATCAGGGGACTGTGTAATTCCCCGGTTCAATTGCAGAGAGGGGTGTGTTAGAGTCCATTGATCATGATGAGATAATTCAGGTGCAGTGCGGCACTTCATGTCAGGCCAGTGACAGATGACTTTGGTTACCCTGTGCCATGCCTCTTTCCAGCAGTACATAACGCACCCAAGAACTTAGGGCTTCTAATTTTTTTTTTTTTTTTTTTCTTTCTTCCTTACCCTCTTTTCCGCGCTTCTCCCCTCTAAACACACACATTCCCTCTTCCTTCCAAGCGTTTACATAGCGCGTGTGAAATAGGAATAAAAACCACTGAGAGTGCTAGTGAAGGGTCTTTCTCTTAACAGACTTCCAAGACCTCTGTGCACAAACCTACCAAAGTAAGGAGCATTTCTTTATGCTTTCTTGCAGCTTTAGCCCAAAGAGTTAATAACAAGAGAAGCATCCACGTGCCCATTCTGCAGCTTGAGAAAACAAAGCAGAAAGCCGAGGAGAGTGGTCAGTATAAGCTGTGAATGCACATACTGACATTTGCAGAGAGTCTCTGGCAGGTTTAGAAGAAAAGAGTCCGATTCTTCCCACTCCCTGCCCTGGAGTCCCTCAGGACTGAAAGGCCCATGTTGACACATTGCCCCAGCATGAACTTCTTCAGCTTTGCAGTCAATTGGCGGCAACACATTTTCCTAGGCCAAGCCTAATCTCACCTCCGCTTTCCTCTATATGTCATCACTCAATCAGTATGACATCACCAATCACACTTCAGACAATAAACAGAATTTCATTTTTAATTCTATTTGCTGTTGCTCTTTTTTTTCTGAATTGCCAACATTTCTTAGCAGTAACACCATCACTGTCAGGCTATTCTTCATGTGACATAAGCTTTTCTTAAAAAGAAAATTCAGACATTAGGAGAGACGAACCACAGTCAATGAATTTTCAGTCAGTACTGAATTTTCTTTCAACCAAAAATTTCATTAATTACATTTTGAAGAACACAGATATGTTTTGATGTTTTTCTTATAAAGTAGAGGATGGGAATAGTTCATACCTATGCATATATACGGACCCCTAAAGATATCCCCATGCTATAGCGTGTATTCATGTAGCTCTATGGAGAAACGTTCATTCTCCTTCCCAAGGTAAGTTAACTTCATGCCATCACAGTTCCATAAATTCTGGCATCACTGCTAGAATATTTGCAACTTTACAGCTCAGTTATCTCTGCATTGAGATGGATTGTGCGGTGCAGATTTATCCTTAGAGAACTAAATCTCCACTGATTGTCAAACGGGGGGTACCAAAGCAGCTATTCTCCTTAGGGCCCTTTGACATGCCCATCCTTATCTATACACAAGCTGACCTTGCCCATAAAGTATGTAAGCATATCTCCAAATGTCTTTCTCCACTTATTTGTCAGACTTCTCAGCAAGGCATCTAGTTATCAAACATTGAAGTTTTGTCTGTATTTCAGGCAGACTTCATTAAAAAATAACAAATACCCACTAAATAAGCAAGTTATTTCCCATAGTGAAGTTCTGCTTCAGCGTAATTTCTGTGATGTTTTCCATAAACCCAACTTGCCAGTCACTGCATCATTTGGCAGAAACAGTCATACCTCTGACTGTTCAGTTTGAAAGCAGAAGCACAATAAAACAGAAATTAATTTAAATGTTTTATAGGGGTCCCCACCATTAGACAGCCACTATTGTTGAGATCAAATAGCTTTTTTCCCTTTATCCTTCCACTTGACTGAGAATCCTTAAGTTGCTTTCTTCTTCAGTGCTGGACCTAGCTGTACCCTTTAACAGTAGTGTATTTTCTTCCGCTCAGCTTGAAAGGATAGTTTTAATTGATTAATTCAGACATGCTCCAGAAAGACTTTCTTTTAATTTAATTTTTAAATGAAGAACATCATGTTCACATTAGGAGCAGCAATAAGGGGGAAAAAAAGGAATAATTTCTCAATAATTATTAAAAAGACCAGAATTTCAATTAAATTCATGACCAGTAACAGGAAGGGTAAGAGGATCCAATTACAGCAACTCTTACTTCCATCAGATGCTCCATGGGAATAGAGATGATCACATGTGTGAGTAAAAATTGCAATATGAGATCCCACATTAAGGTGTTGGCTCTGAACTTCTGCAGCAAGCAGCTTTGATTTTCTGCCACTTTCACTGACAAGCAATGTGCTTCTCTCCTCTAACTTACACAAAATCAGTATTTATCAACAAGGCTTCCTTTAGGTTAATAGATATAAAGAACCCATTACAAGTACCTTGTTCTAGATCCTCCGAGTGTGTATTAAAGATTTGTGAATTTGCTATCAGCTCAGCTAGACAGTGATAAGCAGAAGCA